>NC_069504.1:1112443573-1112468573 GCF_027579735.1 Bombina bombina
ACTGGAGTGCCCAAAAGCACAAGGTGTGCAATACTCAGAGACATGGCCAAGGTAAGAAAGGCTGAAAGACGACCACCACTGAACAAGACACACAAGCTGAAACGTCAAGACTGGGCCAAGAAATATCTCAAGACTGATTTTTCTAAGGTTTTATGGACTGATGAAATGAGAGTGAGTCTTGATGGGCCAGATGGATGGGCCCGTGGCTGGATTGGTAATGGGCAGAGAGCTCCAGTCCGACTCAGACGCCAGCAAGGTGGAGGTGGAGTACTGGTTTGGGCTGGTATCATCAAAGATGAGCTTGTGGGGCCTTTTCGGGTTGAGGATGGAGTCAAGCTCAACTCCCAGTCCTACTGCCAGTTTCTGGAAGACACCTTCTTCAAGCAGTGGTACAGGAAGAAGTCTGCATCCTTCAAGAAAAACATGATTTTCATGCAGGACAATGCTCCATCACACGCGTCCAAGTACTCCACAGCGTGGCTGGCAAGAAAGGGTATAAAAGAAGAAAATCTAATGACATGGCCTCCTTGTTCACCTGATCTGAACCCCATTGAGAACCTGTGGTTCATCATCAAATGGGAGATTTACAAGGAGGGAAAACAGTACACCTCTGAACAGTGTCTGGGAGGCTGTGGTTGATGCTGCACGCAATATTGATGGTGAACAGATCAAAACACTGACAGAATCCATGGATGGCAGGCTTTTGAGTGTCCTTGCAAAGAAAGGTGGCTATATTGGTCACTGATTTGTTTTTGTTTTGTTTTTGAATGTCAGAAATGTATATTTGTGAATGTTGAGATGTTATATTGGTTTCACTAGTAAAAATAAATAATTGAAATGGGTATATATTTGTTTTTTGTTAAGTTGCCTAATAATTATGCACAGTAATAGTCACCTGCACACACAGATATCCCCCTAAAATAGCTATAGTTTTTTGGGTTCATTGAGAACATGGTTGTTGTTCAATAATAAAATTAATCAAAAATACAACTTGCCTAATAATTCTGCACTCCCTGTATATGTATACATACATACATACATATGTACACAGTATCCCACAAAAGTGAGTGCACCCCTCACATTTTTGTAAATATTTTATTATATCTTTTCATGTGGCAACACTGAAGGAATTACACTTTGCTACAATGTAAAGTACTGAGTGTACAGCCTGTATAACAGTGTAAATTTGCTGTCCCCTCAAAATAACTCGGCACACAGCCATTCATGTCTAAACTGTTGGCAACAAAAGTGAGTACACCCCTAAGTGGAAATGTCCAAATTGGACCCAAAGTGTCAATATTTTGTGTGGCCACCATTATTTTTCAGCACTGCCTAAAGCCTCTTGAGCATGGAGATCACCAGAGCTTCACAGGTTGCCACTAAAGTCCTCTTCCACTCCTCCATGATGACATAACAGAGCTGGTGGATGTTAGAGACATTGCACTCCCCCACCTTCCATTTGAGGATGCCCCACAGATGCTTAAAAGGGTTTAGGTGTGGAGACATGCTTGGCCAGTCCATTACCTTTAGCTTCTTTAGCAAGGCAGTGGTCGTCTTGGAGGTATGTTTGGGGTCGTTATCGTGATGGAATATTGCCCTGCAGCCCAGTCTCTGAAGGGAAGGGATGTCACAGTACATGTTGGCATTCATGGATCCCTCAATGAACTGTGCTCCCCAGTGCCGGCAGCACTCATGCAGGCCCAGACCATGACATTCCCACCACCATGCTTGACTGTAGGCAAGATACACTTGTCTTTGTACTCCTCACCTGGTTGCTGCCACACACGCTTAACACCATCTGAATTGAATAATTTTATCTTGGTCTTATCGGACCACAGGACATGGTTCCTTCAACCTCTGCAGCAATGCTGGCAGCACTCAAACTTCTATTTCCCAAAGACAACCTCTTGAAATGACGCTGAGCACGTGCCCTCAACTTCTTTGGTCAGCCATGGCGAGGCCTGTTCTGAGTGGAGCCTGTCCTGTGAAAGCACTGTATGGTCTTGCCCACCAAGCTGCAGCTCAATTTCAGGGTCTTGGCAATCTTCTTATAGCCTAGACCATCTTTTTGTAGAGCAACAATTCTTTTTTTCAGATCCTCAGAGTTCTTTGCCATGAGGTGCCATGTTGAACTTCCAGTGACCAGTATGAGAGAGTGTGAGAGCGATAACACCAAATTTAACACACCTGCTTCCCATTCACACCTGAGACCTTGTAACACTAACGAGTCACATGACACCAGAGAGAGAAAATGAGAGGGAATTTGTACATTTCCACTAAGGGGTGTACTCACTTTTGTTGCCAATGGTTTGTACATTAATGGCTGTGTTTTTTAGTTATTTTGAGGGGACAGCAAATGTACACTGTTATACAGGCTGTACACTCACTACTTTACATTGTAGCAAAGTGTCATTTCTTCAGTGTTGTCACATGAAAAGATAAAATAAATATATACAAAAATGTGAGGAGTGCACTCACTTTTGAAGGATACTGTGTGTGTGTGTGTGTGTGTGTGTGTGTGTGTATGTATATATATATATATATATATATATATATATATATATATATATATATATATATATATATATATATATATATATATATATATATATTTATTCTTTTTATGAATGTATGTGTGAGGGTTGGCACAGTGATTTAATTCCACACTGGTGAAGTTAAGATAATTGGGCTTTTTGTGTCCAGCATTTTGGGTGGGGCTGGGCTGTCGCTGGGCTGGGCAGGGCTGGGGCCATTCAAAGTTGGGGGGCATATGGGTGTCATAGCGCATACAATTTTCAATTTGCTTATCAAATTTACTTTGTGCTCTTGGCATCTTTTTCAAAAAGCATACCTAGGTAGGTTTAAGAGCAGCAATGTATTACTGGGAGCTAGCTGGTGATTGGTTGCCACATACATATGCCTCTAGCTAATGGTCACCAGATGTGTTTAGCTAGGTCCCAGTAGTGTACTGCTGCACTAGAGCTGACTTGAATTGTTTGTTTATCCCCATTGTGGGGGTTAAACTTCTATGCAACCAAATAAAATGCTTTAACACTAGGGTTGCACCGATACCATTTTTTTTATGACCGAGTACAAGTACCGATACTTGTTTTCAAATACTTGCCGATACCAATTACCGATACTTTTTTTTTAATGTCATGTGACAGTTTACCAAGCACAATACAGGCTAATTATTTAAGATTCCTTCTTTATAATTATAAAGGACTGTAATTCAAAAGACATTATGAAATAATAAAAGTTTCATTTGTCACAAAGTTCACTGAACATGTTTGTAAATAAAAAATATTACAATAAAATATTAAATTTAAAGGGTTGATACAATTGGGTTGTTATATAACATCAATCTGACATTTGTATGGAGGTTCGACTCTAAGTTGAACAGTCTTTCACTTTCCACCATACTGCATGGGGCAGAAAGATATTTTTGGGCGATTTTAGCCAGAGCTGGAAATCTGTTTATTAACTGCCCAGTACTTCAGGGGTTTGTCTGAACGAGGTACAGTGATCTCTCCTACAATAATACAAATAACAGCAATTTGTATTGGCAGAACAGTAGTAAACAATTTTTTTTAGTTTAGTCTCCACTCCAGTTTAAAATGAAATGAGAACATGCAGTTTGAAAAAAACGCCACAAGATAGCATATGGGTAATAAGTGGAGGTATCGGTTTAAGTATCGGTGCATTTGCATGAGTACAAGTACTCATGCAAATACTTGTATCGGTACCGATACTAGTATCGGTATCAGTGCAACCCTATTTAACACATTATAGCCTTTTCTTATTTCCTTTTTTATGTTGATTTAAAAATCTCCTGAGAGACTGATGTCAGCTTCAGGCAGGAATGAGGTCACCGGGCCTGAATATCATTCCAGTTTGTATATGGAAAAAATGGGTTTATTGATGAGCATCATTCTTGTACATATTGTAGGAATTTACTCATTGTTTTATTATGTTTATTTATCAACCAAATTCCATATAGTATGGAATGATGTACAAGCACGTAAGAATTTATTATAGAATGACCTTGTTGAAACTCTGTATAACCTTGTTTTGGATATCTGAGATTTCAATGAGATGTATGTTTCTTATACTTTAATAAACATAGTTATTAAATTAGCTAACATAGTATAAACAAAGTTTTTGTTTTATACATTAACAGTTATTTTGTGTTTCTTTATTGCCAAGGCTCAACTGAACATACCTATTCTTCTTTCAGACCTACACACAAGTTCGTGGATATCTCTGCTGACGTGAAATAATCTGTCTTTGTGTTTTGTTTTAACAGATATTGATGAATGTGACAATGACTACAATGGAGGTTGTGTGCATGAATGCATCAATATTCCAGGCAACTATCGATGCACATGTTATGATGGATTTATGTTGGCCCACGATGGACACAATTGTTTAGGTAAGTGAAACCCCAATTAAAGATAAAGCTTGGTATGGGTATCTAATTGCTCTTCTTTTTTTTTTTCCTTTTTCTTTTTTTCTTTTTTCCTATTCTTTCCATATTTTATATTGTGTTTGCTGGTGCTACAGAGGTATTTGCCCTACCTTTTTTATAGGTTCTAAATATCCAGTTGCTTTTGAACAGTACATGATTTAGCATCATATACTGTAGTTAAAGGGACAGTCAACACCCATGAAAACTTTCTACCATACCTTAGATCAACAACAAAAAATGAGCCTGCACTGCATCCCATCTTAAATAACACTAACGTTAGGTAGCTAATCTTCAATGAACATTTAGTTAACAGTTTCAGATATGGCCACCAAACAACTCCCCCTGTTACGTAGGAGGCTTCTTCTCCAAGTCTTCAGCCAATGAGAATCAAATCCTCGGCTAGATTCTTTAGCCGCGTTCACGGAGACACTGTTCTATTTCTAATAGCGCATTGGCAATAGAACAGTGTCCCTGTGAACAAGTATTTATTTAAAACAAGAAAGGTACGGAGGAGGAGGGGGAGGAGTTTGGCGGCCATATCTGCTGCTGTTAACTAAATGTTCATTGAAAATTAGCCACCTAACGTTAGTGTTATTTAAGATGAGATGCGGTGCAGGCTCATTTTTTGTTGTTGATCTAAGGTATGGTAGAAAGTTTTCATGGGTGTTGCCTGTCCCTTTAAGCACTTAACTGTGTTTCTTACACATCTCACCACTGCTCTCACATACTACACATGCATAGATGACTCATTGGTTCAAAATTAGTTGTTTTTGTTTTTTTCTGGATGTTCATAATAGTTTACTAACTGATCATAAATATCCTCTTAAAACCAGGGTAAGCTAGTAACAAAGAGGCCCAGAGATGTAACATAATCAAATGAATGGCAAATGTAGGCGTTGGAAGTAATCATCATTTGTGCATTTACTAATAATTTCACTGTGATAACGTTACATAAAGAGAGCCCAATTCTTAAACATAACTTAAATGTTTAAGTTCATTTCTAAAATCTCAAAGCATGCATAATATAGTCTTTAAGGAAAATATATTGTACTTAAAGCGATGGTAAATGCGAGTGTTTGTGAAACCAGTGAGTGCTACAAACAAAGGGGACTTTCAGTCATGAAGTATAAAAAATGTCTTTGCCTGCAGTTTATGCTGCGCTGAGTGCCTCAAGCAGCCAATGGCAATGAGGTGACGTTAGTGAATAGCCGTGCGGGCCAATCGGCATTAGGCCAGATGGCTAGCATGATTTTGGCTAACATCACCTCATTGATAAAATAGTGTTCTGCCATGGGCGAGCGACCTGAGGTTCTCAGCGCAGCATAAGCTGCAGATATATAAAGGTATTTAATATACTTCATGACTTAAAATTCCCTTACTTTGTAGCACTGGTAAATCCTGGCATTTCACAAACTTGTGGGAATCTGTACATACAGTAACACAAACAAGCCCTCTTGGAATCAATCTTTATATGTTTGTTCATGATTTTACCAAACTGCTGCTCACAAATAAAATGTAAATAGGAGATACAACTGCGGGACAGAGAATACGTGAGGGATGACTCATGACATTTATATTTATGAAGTAAAATAAGATCTAAAAAAGACAGATAATGCTGGGAAAAGGAAAATGAAGCACCTGTAGTGAAATTAATATTATATATAATAATTATTGTTTTTCTGTCATAATTGTGATGTTTTCTTGTGATGACATTTTATTGTAAACTAAATATATACATAGCTTTTGTCATACTGATTATATAAATATATATATATATATATATATATAATTTGGATTGAACAGCTGAATAATGCTTGTGTTGTCTTACGGGCCCATCTTGTAAGCTATCTGGGTGTTGCAGGTCTTACACAGATATTACAATTTAAATACTGTAAATCGCATGTTTTTTTGCTTTTGTGTACTGTAAAAACCTGTGCTAAAGATGTTGGTGGATAATAAACAAGACGAGAAAGAATGGCAAATGGTTAAATCCGATTTCCAAATACGCACTTGCTGTTTGAAATCTGCCTGGACACAGGGATGGCATTAGGCTAAACTTGTTGTTGTTGTTGTTGTTGTTGTTTTATTTAAAAAAAAATATATATATTGTGACATTTTTAACAACTTTTCAAATTTTGTTTATTTTCTATTGGTATCCAATGTTAAAAAGCATACCTAGATAGCCTCAGGTGCAGTAGTGCACTATTAAAAACTAGCTGCTGCTGATTGGTGCCTTTTTGTTATTAGCTCACTAGATGTACTCAGCTAGGTCACATTAGAGCATTGCTGCTATGGAGTTAAAGCAAATAACCATATTATTTTGGCATTTTTACATCTCTTTGAATTTTAATATATGTTTTTTATATATTTTTTTGTTTGTTTTTCCCATTTGCTGTATCCTACTTGCCTAGGTATAAAGGTAGTTATTATGGGATTTGTTAGGCTAATGAGCATCTTCTTCTATTAGCAGTTAATGTGGGCTGTATGTACTGCATTGTAAGTTGTGTGCATTTTCTTTTTAAGGACATGTGACTTTTTATGTAAATATAAGATTAAATTACAGGACTGATTATATGATGATCAAAAGGTCATAGAAGTGTGTAGCACATTAGAGAATGATTTGCCAGGGACAGTAGATGAAGTTCTAAGATACTAAATGCATTTATTTTTTTAAGTTTGTGTAAACTTTAAAAAGGTTTAAAGGGACAGTCTAGTCAAAATAAAAATTCAGATAGGGCATGCAATTTTTAACAATGTTCCAATTTACTTTTATCATCAAATTTGCTTTGTTCTTTTGGTATTCTTAGTTAAAAGCTAAACCTAGGTAGGCTCATATGCTAATTTCTAATCCCTTGAAGGTGATTCTTATCTGAATGCATTTGACAGTTTTTTCACAGCTGGGGGCATTAGTTTTTGTGTGCCATATAGATAACATTGTGCTCAAGCCCGTGGAGTTACTTATGAGAGGGCACTGATTGGCTAAAATGCAAGTCTGTCAAAAGAACTGAAATAAGGGGGCAGTCTGCAGAGGCTTAGATACAAGGTAATCACAGATGTATAAAGTATATTAATATAACTGTGTTGGTTATGCAAAACTGGAGAATGGGCAACAATAACAATTCTGGAGTAGGCTGTCCCTTTTAATGCAAACACATTATTAATCAATGCATTTGAGCCTATGGGGCTGATTTATCAAGTGTCTGGCGGACATGATCCGCTGTAGCGAATCATGTCCGCCAGATATCGATAAATGCCGATAGCATACACTGTCGGCATTTATCATTGCATAAGCAGTTCTGGTTAACTGCTTGTGCAATGCCGCCTGCAGATTCACGGTCTATCAGTCGCTAGCAGGGGGTGTCAATCAACCTAATCATATGAGATTAGGCGGATTGATGTCCGCCACCTCAGCGGAGGCGTACGAGTTAAGGAGCAGCGGTCTTAAGACTGATGCTTCTTAACTCCTGTTTCCGACAAGCCTGAAGGCTCGCATGCAAACAGGAGTATACGTCCCCATTCGGGCTCTGATAAATCAGCCCCCGTGAATTGATTTACCACCAAGCCCAAACTCTTAAAACAGAATATGAAAAAGTGAAAAGATTAGTGATAAATACTTTTTTTTTTTTTTCTTTCTCTCTACATATAATCAGATTTGGGCACCAATAAAAAACTTATAAGTATAAGCTCTTTTAAGTGCTCTGTAAGCCTGTGTGGTGCTTGTTATTGGAGACCTGATACAATGTGTACTTAGAAGAGTGTAGTATTTTTATTATTATAATTATCATTTATTTGTGTAGTGCCCCAAAGTCCCATGGACAAAAGAACACTGCTTAGTGCTCTCTCTATTCTTCTGACTTGAAAACAGAATAACTACGGTTTGTTATATGCCTCTGTTTGCCAAAACTTATAAAAAGGGATGGGGCAATGTTTTGCAACTTTTCAAAAAATGAAACTAATTTTAACACATTTGTTCATTCGTTTCGAATTTCAAATGTTTTTACAACATTCTAACATTCTCTTAATGTAATAGTATTTCTAATGCTTTATTTAAATCTAATATTCAATTAGAATTATGCAATATTTGAATTTGAAAAATTTGAATCGCTATATTTGTAATAGTATTTCTAATGCTCTTTAAATGTAATATTTGAATTATGAAATATTCGAAATACAAACATTGAAATTGATATTTTTGTATCTATTATGTATCAATTTACTAAATTCCCTACCACATGAACTATTGAACTTCTGAATAGTATTTGTTAAATCAAATGTTACATTCGAAATTCCGAATGTGGATATTCGATCTAATTATAAACATTCGAAAATGAAAGTTAAATTTGATTACTGGATTTTAATGGATTTTCATTCGTTCTACCAATCAAATTACACTTTCAGCACATTCGCCCATCCCTACTCATAAAAACTCAAGGTAGATGCAGCTTAGAAGCCATTTCCAAGGTGGGAAGCTTAATCATAAAGTATGTAGCGCTTGAGGAGGTTGCACTCGTTTGTATCTGTTGGATAATCCGAAGACAAGCAAGGACATTTGGAACTATTGTGTATTTATTACAGATACTGGATTTACATTGTTTAGTAAACTCTTTGCTCTTTCAACTGCATTTAGGTCCTGCTGGACATAGTGAAGGCTGAGCAAATGCCAACTCTAACAAATAAAAAAACATAGTTTGTTCTTGCCTATAGATGGAGTTATTACACCTAAACATTCTACTAAGAACCAACACTGCTATTCTCACACTCACCAATCTAATACCAGAATGTTATCATTTATTTTTCTGTGGAACAAGAACACGTAGTTACTTGCATTTTTGTATGGCAAGAGACTGTAACCTTTTTGGGGACTGTGGATCGGTCAGCTCTGGATTTGAGTTTAAGTTTTATATAGAAGCATTTTTTCAATACACTTCCATTATGCAAAAATGGCTCTAGTAAAATATATTACTGTTTTAAGGATACAAACACCATGAGGCCTATTTATCAAGTCGTCAACTAAGCTGCATTCGCCGGCACCAATACGCTCGCCTAACATCGTGGCCGCGGACCTGAATACACTCTCCTTATTTATCAAAAAAGTTGTTAAAAAGCCACGCACCAAGTACGGGGCGATGAGCAGCGGACTGTTGTTAACTAACAGTCATCAATCTTGCTGCTGTTCGGCTTTTTCCCAGCTTTATTTATACCCTGTCACTAAACAGTGCCACTATACTAAAATGTTTACCCCTATTCCGCTGCTCCCGGACCCCACTGCAACTAAATAAAAGTATTAACCCCTATCCCGCCGATCCCGGACCCCACTGCAACTAAATAAATGTATTAACCCCTAAACCCCTGGCCTCCCACATCACTACCACTTACTAAACTGATTAACCCCTAAACCGCCAGACACCCACATCGCCATAAACTAAATTCAGCTATTAACCCCTAAACCTAACTACCCGCTAACTTTACATTAAATATTAACTGATCCCTATCTTATAATAAATTTAAACTTACCTTTAGAATTACATTAAACTATATTAAACTATTAATTAACCTACACTAACTATTATCATACAATTATATTAAACTACTAATTAACCTACCCTAACTAGTATACTAAAATTACATTAAACTATATTAAACTATTAATTAAACTACACTAACTATTATACTAAAATTACATTAAACTAACAATTAAATTAACTATATTACATATTTAAAAACCTAACCCTACTCAAGTTATTTAAATCTACAATAAAGAATTACTAAGTTACAAAAAATAAAAAACACCAAGTTACAAAAAATAAAAAACACTATTACAAAAACAAACAAACACTAAGTTACACAAAATAAAAAAATAAATTATCAAATATTTAAACTAATTACACCTAATCTAATAGTTAAAAAAGCCCCCCCAAAATAAAAAAAACCCTAGCCTACAATAAACTACCAATGGCCCTTAAAAGGGCCTTTTGCGGGGCATTGCCCCAAAGAAATCAGCTCTTTTACCTGTTAAAAAATAAATAAAACAAACACCCCCCCATCAATAAAACCCACCATCCATACAACCAACCCCCCAAATAAAATCCTATCTAAAAAACCTAAGCTCCCCATTGCCCTGAAAAAGGGCATTTAGCTCGTTTTCCACCCAAAACCCTAATCTAAAATTAAAACCCACCCAATAAACCCTTAAAAAAACCTAACGCTAAGCCCTGAAGATCCACTTACAGTTTTTGAAGACCCGACATCCATCCTCAAGCAAGCAGCAGAAGTCCTCGGCGAAGCCTGCAGAAGTTTTCATCCAAGCGGGCCGAAGTCTTCATCAAACCGGGCAGAAGTCTTCATCCAGACGGCATCTTGTTAGGGTGTTAGGTGTAAACGTAACTTTTATTCTAGCATAGAAATCATCAGGCTGCAGCGAACATAAGCTTTCGCTGCTTTCATACTCCCATTGATTCCTATGGCATCTGCGGCCTCCAGGGTTGCGGATTGAAAACCAGGTACGCTGGGCCAGAATAGTGGCGAGCGTACCTGTTAGCAGTTTGATAACTTACAAAAGTTGTCAGATAGTGCCGACTTTGTATTCGGAACATCTGTAATGACGTAAGCATCGATCTGTGTTGGACTGAGACTGGCGGATCGTATGTTACGTCACAAATTTCAACTTTTGCCGTTCTGTAGGCTTTGTTAAATAGGGCGAATCAGGCTCGCCACAAATTACGCTGCGGAATTCCAGCGTATTTGCTGTTGACGGCTTAATAAATAGGCCTCCATGTCTGCTCAGAGAACTAGGGGTGGTGTATATTAATGAAGATTTAATTTGTAAGCCACTGCTGACTCTGAGAAGGTGTGGTGTTTGAAGGCTGGAGCACAGGGCCCTCACAGCATATGTGCATATGCTGCTTAAAAACAGTAAAACATTTAAGTATTTTTGATAATAGAAATACAAAGCAAAAATGCTTCTATTTAAAACTGAAATCCCTGCATGCAAATTTTAATTTTAACGTTTCTATCCCTTTAAACCAGTATCTGGAGTACCAGAGTATTTATTTGTTTTTAAGGGGGGGGCAAATCTACAGACCTATAAATACTGAAAGTGCACATACAGCTGTAGCAGATCTCAAAATCTCATTAACCCCACGTTTACATAATTAAATAAATGATCTGCTGCTGCCCATTTTACACTTATCTGCGGAGAGCTGGTGAAACATAATGCAAACGTATGTAAAGTATCATTAACAATGAAAGTGGAAAGCAGGATTTTGTGATGCAATATTTGTATTGCCTTGCACCCTCAGATTATCGGCAACTATGTGAGTTCAGCCTAAGATATTATGCAAGAAATGTGTTTTTGTGGTGCTTTCCTGTTTGCACTTTTTTTCTTTCAAACTACTAGTTCTATTTTGCGATTTGGGTGGCCACAGATGGTTTGGTCAGCCAATAAGGTTCTCGAATGCTGTATAAGGTTAGTTACTATATGTAACACATTATTTGCTCCTAACAAAGATGTTTTATGCACTTCAACAGCAATGAAAAGTCCAATAAAAACTAGAGTGCTTCGTATTTAAGTGTGAAAGCGACTTGGCAGCATTTAACAAGATGGTGTATTTTTACAGGAACCTCCGTGAAACAGTAGCAGTTAATAACACTCCATATGTGTCGCTGGGCTTTTAATCATCCATGTTTGCCTACTGGCAAGTACTTAATCTCTAATTAGTTAGTTATTTTATGGGGATCTTAAAGGGACATGAAACCCAAAATAAAATTTTCTTTTGTGATTCAATTGGAGCATACAATTTTAAATAACTTTCTAATTTACTTCTGTTATTAAATTCATTCTCTAGGTATCTTTTTTTAAAACACAGGGACGTAAGCTTAGGAGTGTGCGCGTATCTGGAGCACTATATAGCAGAAGTTTTGCAAGAATGTTATCCGTTTGCAAGAGTACTAGATGGCAGAACTATGTTTTGCAATGCACTTCAGACACCTAGGTATCTCTTCAACAAGGAATACCATGGGAAAATAAACAAATTTGTTAACAGAAGCAAATTGCAAAATGTCTAAAATGTTACGTTCTGTCGGAATCACTAAATCATTTTTTTTGGGTTTCATATCTCTTTTTAAATGATGTTGGAACACAATATTTAGAAAGTGGTGCTGCGCTGGGTTTAGCAGTACTCTCAGCACTCACATTTAATCAACTTTCCAATTTACCAATTCTCTTGGTATCCTTTCTTGAGGGAACAGCAAGGCCACTACTGGGAGCTAGCTGAACACATTGGTAAGCCAACGAAATGAGGCATATATGTGCAGCCAGCAATTAGAAGCTAGCTCCCAGCCTCTGAGCCTACCTAAGTATATGTGTTTCAACAAAGGATACCAAAGAAAACTAAGCAATTTAGATAATAGAATTAAGATGGAAAGTTGATTAAAATTGTATGCTCTATCTGAATCATGAAAGAAAACTTTTGGGTTTCGTGTCCCTTTAAGGTTAGATATAATATTTAATTTTTTATGAATAGAGAGTCTAGTATATGTAAATATATGTTGAGTTTTTAATCTATCTCTGGTTTTCTGCTTAGTTTAGTAGATCATGATTCTTGTATTAATATTGTCGCAACATTTTCACTTTATTTCTTTTTTAGCAGATTTAGGAAATATATTTGACTCCATATTGGTTAGATATTTTTTTTTTTTTTTAGCTTGTCCACATAACAGAAAATGTCTTAACATCTTGGTGCTCCATCTAGATTTTCTTTTTATTGCTTTTTGACAGAAGTCATTAGTTAAGTTAAATTTCTCACAAAAACACAAACCTGCTCTGTATACTCCATATAAATATGAATTTCCTTATTTATTACAAGCGTTTTGGAAAGTCAAGCTAGTTTAGCATTTTACTTAGATAACTTTGTTAAGTCACAACGTTACAGGATGTAAGTTCTGTGTTGGATTACTAATTGATGGAGTGTCTGAAAAATAAGCTCTCTGTGTAATTTTAAAATGTGTATCAGATTGTCATACATCAACTTTACGGTGTTATTGGTGCCAAACCTAAAAAAATGTGAATGAGCGTCTAGCGATGCAAAATGATGCCATTTGTGGGATATTTGCAGCATTCATGTACTCTCTATAAATGGACTCTAGTATTTTACAGAAATATAGCAATCCATAATTGCTTGCGTAGAAGTCTTGAGTAAATAAAAATAAATGCTAAGTCTTTCATAGCACAGAAAACAAACTCAGAAAGCTGATTTGTTGATTTTATTCACTTTTAATAAGACTGTTTGGTAATTATCTCCAGAAAAGTTTGTGTAAGCAATTACTTATTCTTTTTCAATAAGGTTCAACAATGTGTATAGGAGAGTTAATATGTTGGCACACACTTCAGATTCTCCTTGATCCTTTTCTGAGTGATCTATTGAACCTCTTGTAGTAAAGTGCTCAGCTAGTGCAGATTTAAAGTCAAACATACGGAATGGGATTTTTGGGTTTGCTAATAATACATGGAATTCTAAAATTAAAACTCTGATATATTGATCTGAACTTTAAGAAAAAGTGATTATGGTTCTTATTTGCATTTATTTTAAAGTATTTTGTGTTGTCTTCTCTAATAATGGGAAGTCTTATTTTACAAATATTCCTTTACATAAAAGCATTCTTATTTTTTGAGCAAACACAAGTAAACCAAAAGAAACAAGGCAAATTTATTTTTTAGTAGCTTATCCTTCGAACACAAAGTTTGTCTTTCTCTCTTTTCTTAAAGGGCCTCAGAATGCGTCGGCTGGTAGTAGCAAGATAAATGTTTGTTAAAACGATGTATATTGTTCTTGGAGCCACTTGTAAAGTTTACAGCTTGAAAAGAATTTGTGTCTCGATGGATTTATTTTTTTATCATACATATTAAAACATTTTTTTAAATTATATTAACACAGGAGGACTAGCAACTTTTGGCCCAGGAGGGAAGTATTACCCAGTGGCCCAGGTATATCAACCCACTCCTTTTTAAAATGCAATGTTTGATATCACAAAATAAATGGTAGGGGATCCTTGGTTATCATGTGCCCCCTTCTACGACATGCATGCAGGGCAACCTACAGTTATAGTACAGATGGCAACCCACAGACAAAGTGCATAGTAAATTGGGCAGTGGTGTGGGCAAGAATAGCTCTGTCAACAAGCAGGGCAGTTTAGGGACAGACCGCACAGTGTCAACATATCTACAGCTACAAAAAAAACCTACACACCTATATATGTGTGTGTATGTATGTATGTTTTATATATGCATGCTGTAGGCAGACCAGATATAATGTGCTGGGAAAACTGTCTCCATCTTGGAAAAAAAGAAATTGTAATCGCACAATAAGTTCCTGCATCCTCTGAAACATCCGGCATCTCTCTGTAGTTTAAAACAAACCAACTTTATTCCCCAAAATATCAACATGTAAAAAAACTAGTTCAAAAATACAGAGTAAAAGGGTCAGAAGTAGTCATGTGCATTTAGGTGACCTCCTGAATGACCTGAATACACATCGTTGGTCAACCAGGAAATCCAACAATGTGGTAGATTTCAATCTTTCCAACCCAGTTTATCTTTTTTTCAGCTCACAATCCATGGTTTTCTACTTTTAATTGATCGCAATCCAAGCAATTTCACCCATACAATGTATGAAAAGCAATGGCTTTGGTGACCACAAATTAACAAACGCTTATTGACAACAAAATGGACACCTCTAATTAAACACAAAAAGGCACTTGATAAATAGCAACCAAAAAACAATAAGAAGACACAAACGGCAACAATATCAGACAACCACATGAGCATGTGCTGACCCAAAAAAGAAGTTGCCGTCCATGCTAACAATGGCTGACGAATAAAGCACGACCAATAACAAATGATGCTGAATACGTCATGAACATGACTGTAATGTAATAATAAGAAAACTATTTTAAACAAACGTTGATAATTACAAAATTCATACTAATAATAATACCAGTGATTACCTACCAGATATTGACAGTAAAAATGCATATTAAAAATAAACTACAATTGATCTCATTTCAACATACACACATGAAATATGCTAACCCATTTAAACCAATATAAACGAAAACAATCAATCATCGGGTTGTGTGCATTTGCAGTGGATGTAGAGAGTTTGCAAAGCAGAGAGAGTGGGGACTTTCAGGAGAGGAGAGAAAGCTGGACCAGCAGAATGAGGATGAATGGCCTGGTCAGTTGGTGAAAACTACTGATCAGGAAAGAGTGCATGGAGTGAAGCTGGCCATGAGAGAGTGCATAGTTGGTCTGGCCAGTTAATGGAAGCTGCTGGCCAGCCTGAAGAGCAGCAGAGAATGCGACCTCCGGACAGCAAAGTTGTAGAAACAGGGCCTCTACAGTACAACGTCAGAGGGTTTTACTTCAAGTATCAAAGGACATGGAAATAATCAAGAGGTATTACTTAACATGTGTAGGTCTCCCTTGATCTATGCAACCTAATCAAGGATGACTTGGAGCCACTGTCTCGAGCTAATAGGGCAGTACTCAGAATACATTTTTTTACCTCTGGCAGTTTTCAGAGGCTGTTATTAGTGGAATTCTGCAGTCCACCTTCTATAGGGTGTTGTTATGTTTCCTGTCCCACAACCACACTCTCTGCCACAGGTTTATTTATTTTTCCTCAACTGGAATAAAGTGTATAGAGGATTCGACCTATGGGGAGGATTGCCCAATTGTCCTGGGTGCCATAGATTGTGCCTATGTGGCACTCAAGGGGCCATATAAAAGAACCTCAAGCAATTTTACTCTTTCAATGTGCAAGTTTGAGACCATTCCATGTAAAATGCATTATTCCTGGAAGCACTTATGACTCATATATCCCACATCACTCAGCCCTCTTTGACATGTTTAAGATTGGAGAATTCCTGGCAGGGTTTTTACCCTGCCTTGTTTGCCATGTGAAGCTGGCAGCCATTTTACTCACCTCTCTTGCTGACTCTGGTGCATACTGTGTGATGCTGCTAATTTCCTGCACTTCCTTTTAAGGCCAGACTAGTGTACATCATCCGTGTGAGACAGGATTCAGTCTCAGAATTGTGATGTCATCACTTATTATTTAAAGGGCCTCTGTTCAGTATGCTTTGCCCTTGCGTTGTCTCAGACCTGTTTGTGAGAGCTCCTGTGTATTACTTGGCTGTCTGACGTGCCTCCTGGTTCCTGATCCTTGGCTTGTTCCTGACTCTGCTGTTCTCCTTGTTCCTGATTCTGGCTCGTCTGACTACTCGCTTTGGTTCCTGACTCGGCTCGTCTGACTATTCGCTTTGGCTCCTGACTACCAGCTCTGGTTTTGATTCCTGGCTTGTTATTCGACTTGTGGAATTTTTATTATTTTTTGCTATTAATAAAGGTGTGATTATTTTTGCACTTCTCGTCTGTCTGATTCCTGGCATCCTGACAATTCCCTGATAGATGGTTGCTGGGTAAGTAAACTCATACATGAAGCCTCTCAATTATTTTCCCCTACAAATCATCACAGATCTCTGCATGCTAACACCTGCTCTACACATGACCCCTCACTACTTGCACCTATGCCCTCAACTTCTTTGCTTACTCAAAACCTCACCCTCCACCTTCAGCCATCACCTGCATACTTTGTTGTATGCATGCTGACCAACACCCTCCCATCACTGCTTCAAAAACTTACATACATATAGGCTAATGCTCCCACATGGGAATAACCCTACAGTTCACCTTTGACTCCAAGTTGCTGTCTAGGGACTGTCTGCACCTGTCCAAAACCACACTCCAGCCCCCCTCTGTTATGGACTCACAATGTTTGTCCCCTACCCAAGGTAATGCAGGTTATGGGAGCATTGGGCAGAGCTTATTTTGAAGCCCACAGGAGGTCTCAAACTGTGATTGAGAGCACCTTTTAGGATTCTCAAATTATTGTTCATGTGTTTAGACCACTCTGGTGGGACCTTGCTCTATTCCCATAAACGGTCAGCAAGATTATTGGGGAGTGCTGCTGCCTTCACATTGTTGCATAGTGTAATAGTCTTTTGGGGACGTACCCCTGGACAGGGTTATGGAGGAGAAACCAGAACCTACTGATGAGTGTGGGGAGATTCCAGAGAACATTCAGGTTCGAAACACCTAATTAGTATTGACATTACCTGTAACCTTCATATGTATCATCTTAATCCCAAGGGCCTAACAGCCCCAATTATGTAATTGTTTAATGGATAGAAAAAGCATTTTAATATTTAAACTTTAGAATTTAGCAAATGCATATGAAAGCAACTTTCACAAATCAACTATTTTTTTTTCTTTTTTCTTTTTTCCCCCCTCTTTTCATGGATATTATTTATGAAAATTGTTCAATTTATTAGACCCATAATGACAATTACACAATAGAACTATACAGAAGTCTAAAGCCAAATAAGGCAGTGTTGGTTGTTCCATACAGTACTTCCTATTTCACTAATTTAAATATGCAAAACTATTTCACAATCCTTTATAAATGGATTTTATGTTTTTGTTAAAGAAAAATTTCATGATAAAAATGTTAAATGTTTACTTTACATTCAGAATGAAATTAGGTGTTTATGACAACAGCATTTATATGTTTGTATCCCCATATGTTTATTATACACTCTTGAAAACCTAATTGTACTTACAATAATCACATATGTATGTGTAATATAACAGATAAAAAATAATTTTCTATTATGAAATATACAAAACTGTTTTATAACAGTTGTTACAGAATGCAAAATATTACTTTACAAATAATTGTGTTTCTAATGCACACATTTTTTAAGCATATAATTATACAATGATATTAAGAACTTGAAATATAACTTCACAAACAAATGTGGCTTTAATGCACATATTTTTTTATACATATTATAATAACATAGTAAATGAGGTTGAATAAAGACTTAAGTCCATTGAGTTCAACCTATACAAATCGAATATGCTTACAAAAAAGCTCCAGTTGAGCTTAAAGAGACACTCAAAATTAAACTTTCATTATTCAGATAGAGCATGCCATTTTAAACAACTTTACAATTTACTTCCATTAACTAAATGTGCACAGTCTTTTTATATTTAAACTTTTTGAGTCACCAGCGCCTACTGAGCATGTGCAAGAATAGGTATGTATTGAATGGCTGATGGCTGTCACATGGTTCTGTGTATGCATTTGTGATTGACTGATGGCTGTCACATGGTACAGGGGGAGTGGAAAAAGACATAACTTTTAAAATTGTTAGAAAAAAATTCTACTACTCATTTGAAGTTCAGACAAAGTGCTATTGCATTGTCTCGTTATCTTGCATTTGTTGATTATGCAAATCTACTCTGTTGACTGGTCCTTTAAATTAATCCTATTAAAAAGGTGACCCATTTAACACAAGCAATCATATCCCTAAATTCTGTTCCTAGACAGATATATTTAAAAATCGTTTAGATACATTTCTAAGATATTGGCATTTACTTCCTCCTTTTGGTAATGAGTTCCACAATTTTATTGCTGTTACGGTAAAAAAATGTTTCCTTTGCAGTAGATTAAATCTCCTTTACTCCAGCATTAAATTGTGTCATCTTGTCACAAACATTTTTCTTGGAATAAACATATAATGAAAAAAGTATATTTTGTAGTTGAAATATAAATTCCCAAAAATGTGTTTTAATGGAAATATTTTTTTTAAAAAAATAGTAGATTAAAAATATTATGAATATGTCAATATGGCATAAATAAAAATAATACCTTCACACAGAAATGTGTCTTAAAACAGAAATAGATTTTTAGATTTTCTGTAAACATTTCTTAAATGGCCATTATACTTAACTATTTTACAAGGTGTCCTTTGTTTGAGCATATAATGTCCTCAGTATTTGTCCAGCAAATCTATGTTTTTAAACACATAGATGCATTAGCTCTTGTACTACTATCATTGATGAATGGATTAGCAACATTTTTCAATTGGAACCTTAAAAGCACTAATGTACCTAACACATTGGTAGGGGTTAAAAAGATAGGGCGAGATTACATATGCGGCGCAGGCTTCAGCGTAACCACTGAAGCCTGCGTCGCCTGTAATTTCCCCTTGCACATCGGGGAATCGCATATACGGCGCCGGCAGTTCATAAAGAGCCGTAAGTCAAATAAACTAGTGATGTCCAGAAATGTGCGTAAATACAAATTTCTGGAGTCGCCAGTGATTTACAGCACGTTAGAAACTGCCGAAGCCTAAGAATTTTTTTTTTATCTCCCGTAAAAGTCTAAAACGCCTCCCAAAAATAAACTCGACACGTCAAAACCCCTATATCCGCCATCACCCCCATCTCGGAACTAATAATAAATATGTTAACCCCTATATCTGCCAACCCCAACATCACAAACTACCTAATAAATTAATTAACCCCTAATCTGCCATTAACCCACATTGCAAACTACCTAATAAATGTATTAACCCCTAATCCGCCATTAACCCACATTGCAAACTACCTAATAAATGTATTAATCCCTAATCCGCCATTTACCCACATCGCAATAAACCTAATAAACCTAACACCTAATCCGCCAAACCCACACAACACAAAAAACCTAATAAATCTATTAACCCCTAATCCACCAAACCCCCACAATTGAAATAACTAAATTACTAAGCCCCCTAACCTAACCCTAAATTAACCCCAATTACCTAAATTAAAAAATACTAATTTACAATTAAAATAAAAAAAGCTAAAATTACTTAAAAAATAAAAAAAACTAAGATTAAATTAATTGAAGATTACAAAAAAAGTCTAACATTACATAAAATAAAAAATAATTTGTATGGGCATTGCCCTTGAAAGGGCATTCAGCTCTTTTACTGCTATTTAATCGGGCATTCAGCTCTTTTAAGAGTGCCCAATAAATCCCTAATCTAAAAATTATAAAAAAAGCTGATGTCTAATCCCCAAATAGATACTCACCGTTCCTGAAGTTTGACAGAGACGGTCCTGTCCCAGGTGGTGACGTCTTCTTCCAAGCGGGGACTCTTCCTTCTTCATCCAGGACCAAGCTGGTGATGAGCGCGGAGCAGGACCTGAGACCATGGAGTGTGGAGTATCCTCTTTGTATGCGTTTAAATATGGCATCCCTTGCATTCCTATTAGCTGATTTGATTCTTAAAACTCAAATCAGCCACTAGGATGAGAGCTTCTGAAATCCTATTGGCTGTTCAAATCAGCCAAAAGGAATGCAAGGGACGCAATATTTAAATGTATTGGATCGGGTTGATTTAAATGTATTGGATCGGGTTGATTTCCGGCGATCTCTGTCTGCCGCCTCAGAGCAGGCGGACAGGTTATGGAGCAACGGTCTTTAGACCACTGCTTTATAACTTGTGTTTCTGGCGAGCCTGAAGGCTCGCCAGAAACACAGGGCATCTTTATAAGAACATGTGAGTGTGATACACCAATAGTCTTTGTCACCCAAAAGCTATTTTTATTTAAACTGTATTGGTAATTGGTGATTTGACCTTTGCCAGATCTATACTGATGCACCAGCTGAACATTGTGAGTGATACCTGCACCTTTTCTCTAGTGTGTGCACATACTCACAAGATGGAGTGAGATGCTGATTCCTGTCTCAGGTGTTAATTAATGGCATAGATACTTCAAGAGATCTTAAAAAACAAAAACAAAACATTCATCATATTTAATGGGTTCCCTACTCAGTTTATTTTACTGACCACCTATCTTAAAATTAAGCCAATTTTAAGTTAAAAATAGCTAACATTAAAGTGTCTCAATGATTTTTGCACAAATTATAACTAAATCAATTTGTTAAATTATGCAATTTGTGCGTTGGATAGTGTAATCCATGTTTATAAATAAGAGAAATTGTTATAATATTACATTGTATAATAATATTATACTGCTGCCACCTGGCTACTTCATAATGCCACCTGGCTGACGAAATGTTCTGTAGAGAACACTATATATGTTTTTCTAATAGCATGATTAGGTATGTTTTAAAACTCTGTGCTTGGAAGGGCTGTCATTTTTAAGGAGATGGTATTTTTTGTTATTGTTGTTGTTGTGAAGTGTCAATGTCTATGGAATTTAATGGTTTTAAATATAGGTGCTTACGTCTTTTAGGGGACTGTGTCATTGGTGAATTGATCTTCTCATAACTACGTTCACCTGGAAAACATAGTGACAATATATGTGTATATCAAGTGTTGACATGTACTCCACATAGTCTTATCACATAGCACCACAAAGCCTTATCAGTGTTGATTTCATCGTAGGCACTTACGTCTTATTGGCAACATTGTCTTGGTGAATTGATGCTCTCATAACCGCGTTCACCTAAAAAAACATAGAAAGTTTAAAGAAATGTGAGTATCAAGTATCCCTTAATCATTTTATTCTATAATATCCCTAAACAGTGTTGTTCGTACCTGTATGGGTTTTGGATAATTTAAGTTTTTTTTTATAAAGGACAAGATATGTGTTGCTGCTTTTGTGATATTGTTGGATGTAGCTATGTGTTGGCTCAGTTACCTGCAGTATGCGCTACTAATTAGAAGTGTGCTGGGCAACCAGGAAATGTCAACACATTATAGAACGTATTCATCAAGGCTGGATTTACCTACCCAGATACCAGGACATTTTCCAATGGGCTGCAGCACTTGGGGCTGGGAAGCTACAAATTAAAGGGGTGATTAATGGATGCAATTGGGTTGTAGGGTGCCTATATACTAACAATCTAATACTTATTTTTATTACAAACTAATATAAACTAATTCTGTAAAAACAATATTGGGGGAAGGAGCATACCAGTAATCTTGTTTGAGAAAAATGGTGCATGCGTAGTCTACTGATTGAATGGAAAATGGAGCTGGTCTCAAAATTTTCCAGGACTGCTTTTTATTCCCAGTCCTGCCCTGGTAGTCATAAGATTATATCCTTATTGGCCTGATTTGCATTCTCTTCATTTTTATTCTTTTCAGTAACCAGTAAGTACTGTAAAACATTGTATTACAAGGTCCCTGGCAGCCAGTGGATTAAAGGGACATAATACTCATATGCTAAATAACTTGAAACTGATGCAGCATAACTGTAAAAAGCTGACAGGAAAATATCACCTGAGCATCTTTATGTAAAAAAAATGAAGATATTTTACCTCACAATTTCCTCAGCTCACCAGAGTAAGTGCTGTAAAATGTTATATTTCAGTTACTGTCCAGCTGCAGGTAAAAAAAAAAAATGAACTGCAGCCAATCAGCATCAACAGTGCTGAGGTCATGAACTCTCTTACTGTGATCTCATGAGATTTCACTTAACTCTCATGAGATTTCATAGTAAATTTCCTTAAACTAAATAGGGAAATAACATGAGTGTGAATGAGGCTCACTCCATTGCAGGTCCCGGGACAGGCATACTGATTTGCTGCTTAAAATCCTTTACAATGGGGTGTGAATACTTAGGACATTTTGAGGTAAAATGTCTTTCTTTTTTACATAGAGATGTTTAGGTGATGTTTTCTAGTCAGCTTTTTACAGCTATGCTGCATCACTTTCAAGTGTTTCAACATTTGGGTATCATGGCCCTTTAAGAGCATTTTGTAAATATAACATTGTATATATCATTATTTGCTATGTTTATACCTTGGAATTTTGTTGATTAAATGAAGATGTTGGATTAAAGGCAATTATAGCTGAAACATTAACAAGCAAAATAGATACGCAGAGCACAGAAATTATGCAGTGCACACCAGGGCTGTATTTTGGCCGAGGCAAACAAGACACTTGCCTAGAGTGGCAGATTGGGAGGGGCAGCACTTTTTGTGGCTATATTTGTAAGAAGCCTACACTTATTTTAGAAGTATACAGGTATATAATGGGGGATTTTGTCCAAAGAGCTTACATTTTAGAGGGTTATAATAAGAGAATGCCCATGGAGCTTACAGTTTAGAGGTAGCGCCGAACCTTTCTTTTATACATATTGCAGCAATAGACAAATATATGCGTATGTCTTTGTGTGGATTTGTTTGTGTGTGAATGTGTATAACTCTGTGTGTGTAAACATTTATTTTGGAAATTCCATAAAAAAAATCACTCCATGACCAAAAAATATATTGGCCTAAAACCTTGGGGGGGGCAGCAAAATTGAGTGTTTAGCGCAGCACAAAACACAGATACACCATCAAGACCTGTATTATTTACTTGCATGGCTACAATCTATTTTACAAGACTAGATGCTTTCAAGCTGAAACCCAACACTATTGCCTCCTGAGAGTTAGCAGCCCATAATTAGGGTGCCATATGTCCCAGAAAACCAGGAAAGTCCTGGATTTTATAGAATTAAAAAAGTCCCTCCCGGTTCCCTATAAATCACGGTTTTTGTTATAGTTCCTGCATGCCACTGCCAACTGCACCTACAATTCAGCCCTGTGCAGCTGGATTCTTTTTAGGCCATTAATTGGATCCATTTAGTCAATAAGCCCGAAGTATGTGTTTATACAATTTTCAGGGCAGCAGGCACCTGCAGCTTTGCACTGATGTCAACAGAATCCTCCTCATCCCATCCGATATGGCAACTGAACTCAGAAAGTGACCATGATGCCACGTCTGCCGACTAGTTGTCCAGATTGGAGCCCTACATCAGGGAGTCTTGAGCTCCAGTGATTGCAGGGGCCGAAGATGCAGAAAAGCAGGCCTCAAACCTGGTGGATGCCTCGAAGGGTGAGGTTGGCGGCAGGTTTGGCGGTCTGTTAGCCGTGACCGGCGAGATGTCAGAGAAGCTGAGAAAGCTAGAGGATAAGTAGGAGCTGCTCAACTTGTCGCTGCTAGCCCCCACATCGCTTTTCACCAAAACAGATTGAGTGGGCGGAGGGCAGCTAGAAAGAGAGAGCGACTGCTGGTGAAGCTGGAGGATTTCGCATTTAAGCATGTGCTGGGGAACCAGGAGCTGAAGGAGCAGATCATACAGGACTCAGTGAGCTGGGGGAAGATTAGATGGGGTAGAAGAACTGGCACACTAATGGGAGTTGCAGAGGGGGCACTGGGTATGATAACTGGGGTACCAATTATATTTGTGATAAAAAGGGGGGGTTATTGGAAAATAACTCAGTTTCAAGGATGGCACAGGTAGTTGGAGGCAAAGAGCAAATTTAACGAGGTGGCAGAGAGGGCAGTTATGGCTGGCTGCACAGTGCAGGGTATGGGTTTGGCAGACGAGTAATGGACCTGGTAGTAGATAACAATTTTATGGGGTGGGGGAAGGTAATGAGAACTAGTGGCAGAGGACAAATACTCTGTCCCCAAAACTACTAGTAATATGATTTCCACATAGTAGTATTTACTAATACAAACCCATTGTATGGTCTGCGTTAAAAGTCACATTAGATGTGAAAGATTATGGCTATTTATATTTTTTGTTACCTCACGCTTATTTGTAGCATTTGAGCAAAAGCTTTTTCATATTTAAATTGTCTACAATAACTACATGGCTTCTTTACATAATTTTTCCTT
>NC_069504.1:1112473573-1112563573 GCF_027579735.1 Bombina bombina
TGAATCCTTTCTAAGGAGAGCTTATTTATGTTCAGGTAATCTTCTTAGACCTGCTATTTCTTTGGCTGATGTTGCTACAGCTTCCACTTTCTGGTTGGAGGCTTTAGCGCAACAAGTGTCAGACCATAATGCTTATAGCATTGTTAAACTTCTTCAACATGCTAATAACTTTGTTTGTGATGCCATTTTTTATATCATTAGAATTGATGTCAGGTATATGTCTTTAGCTATTTTAGCTAGAAGAGCTTTATGGCTTAAATCTTGGAATGCAGATTTGACTTCTAAGTCAACATTGCTTTCTCTTTCTTTCCAAGGTAATAAATTATTTGGTTCACAGTTGGATTCTATAATTTCAACTGTTACTGGGGGGAAAGGAACCTTTTTGCCTCGGGACAAAAAATCTAAAGGTAAATATAGGGCTGCTAATCGTTTTTGTTCCTTTCGTCAGAATAAGGAACAGAAGCCTAACCCTTCCCCTAAAGGAACGGTTTCCGTTTGGAAACCTTCTCCGGTCTGGAATAAATCCAAGCCTTTTAGAAAGTCAAAACCAGCTCCCAAATCCGCATGAAGGTGCGGCCCTCATTCCAGCACAGCTGGTAGGGGGCAGGTTACGATTTTTCAAAGATATTTGGATCAATTCGATTCACAGTCTTTGGATTCAGAACATTGTTTCACAAGGGTACAGAATAGGTTTCAAGGTAAGGCCGCCTGTGAGAAGATTTTTTCTCTCACGCATTCCAGTAAACCCAGTGAAGGCTCAGGCGTTTCTGAAATGTGTTTCAGACCTAGAGTTGGCTGGGGTAATTGTGCCAGTACCAGTTCTGGAACGGGGTCTGGGGTTTTACTCAAATCTATTCATTGTACCAAAGAAGGAGAATTCCTTCAGACCAGTTCTGGATCTAAAAATATTGAATCGTTATGTAAGGATACCAACATTCAAAATGGTGACTATAAGGACTATTTTGCCTTTTGTTCAGCAAGGGCATTATATGTCTACAATAGACTTACAGGATGCATATCTTCATATTCCAATTCATCCAGATCACTATCAGTTCCTGAGATTCTCTTTTCTAGACAAGCATTACAAGTTTGTGTAGCCCTTCCGTTTGGCCTAGCAACAGCTCCAAGGATCTTTTCAAAGGTTCTCGGTGCCCTTCTCTCTGTAATCAGAGAACAGGGTATTGCAGTATTTCCTTATTTGGACGATATCTTGGTACTTGCTCAGTCTTTACATTCTGCAGAATCTCATACGAATCAACTTGTGTTGTTTCTTCAAAGACATGGTTGGAGGATCAATTTACCAAAGAGTTCCTGGATTCCTCAGACAAAGGTAACCTTTTTGGGTTTTCAAATAGATTCAGTGTCCATGACTTTGTCTCTAACAGAAAAGAGACATCTGAAGTTGGTTTCAGCTTATCGAAACCTTCAGTCTCAATCATTCCCTTCGGTAGCTTTGTGCATGGAAATTCTAGGTCTCATGACTGCTGCATCGGACGCGATCCCTTTTGCTCGTTTTCACATGAGACCTCTCCAGCTTTGTATGCTGAACCAGTGGTGCAGGGATTATACAAAGATATCACAATTAATATCCTTAAATCCCAATGTTCGATCTTCTCTGAATTGGTGGTTGAATCACCATCATCTAATTCAAGGGGGCCTCTTTTGTTCGTCCAACCTGGACTGTGATCTCAACAGATGCGAGTCTTTCAGGTTGGGGAGCTGTATGGCGATCTCTGACAGCGCAGGGGGTTTGGGAATTTCAGGAGGCGAAATTACCAATCAACATTTTGGAACTCAGTGCGATTTTCAGAGCTCTTCAGTTCTGGCCTCTTCTGAAGAGAGAATTGTTTATTTGTTTTCAGACAGACAATGTCACAACCGTGGCGTATGTCAATCATCAAGGTGGGACTCACAGTCCTCAGGCTATGAAAGAAGTATCTTGGATACTTGTATGGGCGGAATCCAGCTCCTGTCTAATCTCTGCAGTTCACATCCCAGGTGTAGACAATTGGGAAGCGGATTATCTCAGTCGCCAGATGTTACATCCAGGCGAATGGTCTCTTCACCCAGAGGTATTTCTTCAGATTGTTCAAATCTGGGGACTTCCAGAAATAGATCTGATGGCCTCTCATCTAAACAAGAAACTTCCCAGGTATCTGTCCAGATCCAGGGATCCTCAGGCGGAAGCAGTGGACGCGTTGTCGCTTCCTTGGAATTATCAACCTGCTTATATCTTTCAGCCTCTAGTTCTTCTTCCAAAAGTGATTTCCAAAATTCTAATGGAACGTTAGTTTGTATTGCTGGTGGCTCCAGCATGGCCTCACAGGTTTTGGTATGCGGATCTCGTTCGGATGGCAAGTTGCCAACCTTGGACACTTCCGTTAAGGCCAGACCTTCTATCTCAAGGCCCATTTTTCCCTCAGGATCTCAAATCATTAAATTTTAAGGTATGGAGATTGAACGCTTGATTCTTAGTCATAGAGGTTTCTCTGACTCAGTGATTAATACTATGATACAGGCTCGTAAATCTGTGTCTAGAAAGATTTATTACCGAGTCTGGAAGACTTACATTTCTTGGTGTTCTTCTCATAAATTCTCTTGGCATTCTTTTAGAATTCCTAGAATTTTACAGTTTCTTCAGGATGGTTTGGATAAGGTTTTGTCTGCAAGCTCTTTGAAAGGTCAAATCTCTGCTCTTTCTGTTCTTTTTCACAGAAAGATTGCTAATCATCCTGATATTCATTGTTTTGTACAGGCTTTGGTTCATATCAAGCCTGTCATTAAGTCAATCTCTCCTCCTTGGAGTCTTAATTTGGTTCTGAGGGCTTTACAGGCTCCTCCGTTTGAACCTATGCATTCTCTGGATATTAAATTACTTTCTTGGAAAGTGTTGTTCCTTTTGGCCATCTCTTCTGCTAGAAGAGTTTCTGAGTTATCTGCTCTTTCTTGTGAATCTCCATTTCTAATTTTTCATCAGGATAAGGCACTGTTGCGGACTTCATTTCAATTTTTACCTAAGCTTGTGAATTCTAACAACATTAGTAGAGAAATTGTCCCTTCATTGTGTCCTAATCCTAAGAATTCTATGGAGAGATCTTTACATTCTTTGGATGTAGTAAGAGCTTTGAAATATTATGTTGAAGCTACTAACGGTTTTAGAAAGACTTCTAGTCTATTTGTTATCTTTTCTGGTTCCAGGAAAGGTCAGAAAGCTTCTGCCATTTCCTTGGCATCTTGGTTAAAGTCTTTGATTCATCATGCTTATGTAGAGTCGGGTAAGTCCCCCCCTCAAAGGATTACGGCTCATTCTACTAGGTCAATTTCTACTTCCTGGGCTTTTAGGAATGAAGCTTCTGTTGATCAGATTTGCAAAGCAGCAACTTGGTCTTCTTTGCATACTTTTACTAAATTCTACCATTTTGATGTTTTCTCTTCTTCTGAAGCAGTTTTTGGTAGAAAAGAACTTCAGGCAGCTGTTTCAGTTTGATTCTTCTGCTTATAATTTCAGTTTTTTTCATTATAAGATTAAAACTTTTTGATTTGGGTTGTGGATTATTTTTTCAGCGGAATTGGCTGTCTTTATTTTATCCCTCCCTCTCTAGTGACTCTTGCGTGGAAGTTCCACATCTTGGGTATCTGCTATCCCATATGTTACTTGCTCATGGACTCTTGCTAATTACATGAAAGAAAACATAATTTATGTAAGAACTTACCTGATAAATTCGTTTCTTTCATATTAGCAAGAGTCCATGAGGCCCACCCTTTTTGTGGTGGTTATGATTTTTTTGTATAAAGCACAATTATTCCAATTCCTTATTTTTGATGCTTTCGCTCCTTTCTCATCACCCCACTTCTTGGCTATTCATTAAACTGAATTGTGGGTGTGGTGAGGGGTGTATTTATAGGCATTTTGAGGTTTGGGAAACGTTGCCCCTCCTGGTAGGAATGTATATCCCATACGTCACCGATAACAGAGAATCTATGAAATAGATCCCCTAGAGGAAGACCATTGTATTCAAATAGGCAATACTCTCTTCACATCCCTCTGACATTCACTGCACTCTGAGAGGAAAACCAGGCTTCAGCCTGCTGCGAAGCGCATATCAACGTAGAATCTAGCACAAACTTACTTCACCACCTCCATGGGAGGCAAAGTTTGTAAAACTGAATTGTGGGTGTGGTGAGGGGTGTATTTATAGGCATTTTGAGGTTTGGGAAACTTTGCCCCTCCTGGTAGGAATGTATATCCCATACGTCACTAGCTCATGGACTCTTGTTAATATGAAAGAAATGAATTTATCAGGTAAGTTCTTACATAAATTATGTTATATATATATATATATATATATATATGTGTGTGTATATATATATATATATATATATATATATATATATATATATATATATATATATATATATATATATATATATATTAAAACACAAATATATATTGGCATATACATACAGTATATATTTGTTTGCTGCCATCACTGCGCTACTCCCCCCCCCTCCCCTTCTCTGGCCCTGAAGTTCTCATGCCATCTCTGACGGCATCAGAACGAGGCTCGCATGTAAACAGATGTATTTGGCCCCATTCGGGCCATGATAAATCAGCCCCAATATTTTATATCTTGTAAGCAGACATTTTTAAGGTTTTGTCCATCCACACTGAGAAAATTGTTCTTTTAATGTCACTATTTAAATAAGTTAAGAATAGGGTTAATACAGCATATATGAGTTTTGTTTCTTTCTTCAAGAACAAACAGAATTGCTTATCTTAGATTGTTTCCTTTCCTTCATTTCTCACTAAGAAGCAGGTTCTTTACCATAGATGATACAAACTTTTAGCTTTTAGTCCCAGTGCCAGTCATTACTGATTGATTTACTGGCCATGACGAATTTAAATTGTTCTCCTAAAGCACATATGGTTCCTACATACAGAATTATAACATTTAGTAAGTGGCTCCATTTTTTGGCTAATGTGTACCACTTGGTTTTAAAAACAGATATTGGCATTTCATAGTGCGTATATCTAAATTGAGCTTTTGTGCATGCTTTAAGTATATGCAATCTCAAAGGAATATCATTAAAATATACTGTAGAGCTTATTTGTAAAAAACTTTTCAACTGATCTTAAAATCAACCAAATTATTATTATTTTTTCTTTTTAGAGCAGCGACTAACCATGGTGCTGGATGATGAGGTACTGTAGCCTTTAACTGAGGCTGAAAAAATTAGAGCTAGTTGGAAAATACCAATTTGCTTGTTGTATCTTTTTTTTTAGTATATTTATAGGAACAACAATATTTTGTGTATGTAAAACATATGCAAACTGCTACTTTTTATGCTAGTTGTACAGGATGATTGTTATTGAGTCCTCTAATGAAGAACATGTGCCAAAAGACAAATGTAGACTTTTTTTATGTGTTTGCTACTGTCTTAGCTTTATTTGCCTTATTGCTTACAGTGGAGTAATCCAGTAATCAGAGAAGGTTCGCAGCATGATTAAGGGCCCCATGTATTGTGTGGATTTGTGTCAGGGAGAATCTTCTGTGTGATCTGAATTACAGTCCTAGACAATACCCAAGCCCAAATTGAGTCCTGCAGCAATTGACACATCTAGGGAAGTGTATCATACGCCAGCACAGCTTGGTATTTCTGCTATAATTAATTATTTGGAATAGCGGTTACCCATGTTTCTCTTGTTAAGTGTATCCAGTCCACGGATCATCCATTACTTATGGGATATTCTCCTTCCCAACAGGAAGTTGCAAGAGGATCACCCACAGCAGAGCTGCTATATAGCTCCTCCCCTAACTGTCATATCCAGTCATTCTCTTGCAAGCCTCAACCAAGATGGAGGTCGTAAGAGGAGTGTGGTGTTTTATACTTAGTTTATTCTTCAATCAAAAGTTTGTTATTTTTAAATGGTGCCGGAGTGTACTGTTTATCTCAGGCAGTATTTAGAAGAAGAATCTGCCTGCGTTTTCTATGATCTTAGCAGAAGTAACTAAGATCCATGGCTGTTCTCACATATTCTGAGGAGTGAGGTAACTTCAGAGAGGGAATGGCGTGCAGGTTTTCCTGCAATAAGGTATGTGCAGTTAATATTTTTCTAGGGATGGAATTTGCTAGAAAATGCTGCTGATACCGAACTAATGTAAGTAAAACCTTAAATGCAGTGATAGTTACTGGTATCAGGCTTATTAATAGAGATGCATACTCTTATAAAAATGTAATATAAAACGTTTGCTGGCATGTTTAATCGTTTTTATATGTATTTGGTGATAAAACTTATTGGGGCCTAGTTTTTTTCCACATGGCTGGCTTGAATTTTGCCTAGTAACAGTTTCCTTAGGCTTTCCACTGTTGTAATATGAGTGGGAGGGGCCTTTTTTAGTGCTTTTCTGTGCAGCTAAAAATACTGACAGAGACATTCAGTTTCCCTCTGCATGATCCAGGACATCTCTGGAGGGCTCAAAAGGCTTCAAAGTCGTTTTTGAGGGAGGTAAAAAGCCACAGTAGAGCTGTGGCAGTTGTTGTGACTGTTTGAAAAAAAAAAAAAAAAAAAAAAAAAACGTTTTTGTCTTTTATTATTCTATTTTGGGTATTAAGGAGTTAATCATCCATTTGCAAGTGGGTGCAATGCTCTGCTGACTTGTTACATACACTGTAAAAATTTCCTTAGTGTAACTGCCTTTTTTCACTGTTATTTCAAATTTTTACAAAATTTGTGTTTCTTAAAGGTGCAGAAACGTTTTTTATATTGCTTGTAAACTTGTTTAAAGTGTTTTCCAAGCTTGCTAGTCTCATTGCTAGTCTGTTTAAACATGTCTGACACAGAGGAAACTACTTGTTCATTATGTTTGAAAGCCATGGTGGAGCCCCATAGGAGAATGTGTACTAAATGTATTGATTTCACCTTAAACAGTAAAGATCAGTCTTTAACTATAAAAGAAATATCACCAGAAGATTCTGACGAGGGGGAAGTTATGCCGACTAACTCTCCCCACGTGTCAGACCCTTCGCCTCCCGCTCAGGGGATGCACGCTAATATGGCGCCAATTACATCAGGGACGTTCATAGCGATTACCTTGCAGGACATGGCTGCAATCATGAATAATACCCTGTCAGAGGTATTATCCAGGTTGCCTGAATTAAGAGGCAAGCGCGATTGCTCTGGGGTTAGGAGAAATACAGAGCGCGCAGATGCTGTAAGGGCCATGTCTGATACTGCGTCACAATATGCAGATCATGAGGACGGAGAGCTTCAGTCTGTGGGTGACATCTCTGATTCGGGGAAACCTGATTCAGAGATTTCTAATTTTAAATTTAAGCTTGAAAACCTCCGTGTGTTGCTTGGGGAGGTATTAGCTGCTCTGAATGACTGTAACACAGTTGCAGTACCAGAGAAATTGTGTAGGCTGGATAAATACTATGCGGTACCGGTGTGTACTGATGTTTTTCCTATACCTAAAAGGCTTACAGAAATTATTAGCAAGGAGTGGGATAGACCGGGTGTGCCTTTTTCCCCACCTCCTATATTTAGAAAAATGTTTCCAATAGACGCCACTACACAGGACTTATGGCAGACGGTCCCTAAGGTGGAGGGAGCAGTTTCTACTTTAGCAAAGCGTACTACTATCCCGGTTGAGGACAGTTGTGCTTTTTCAGATCCAATGGATAAAAAATTTGGAGGGTTACCTTAAGAAAATGTTTATTCAACAAGGTTTTATTTTACAGCCCCTTGCATGCATTGCGCCTGTCACGGCCGCGGCGGCATTCTGGTTTGAGGCCCTGGAAGAGGCCATCCATACAGCTCCATTGACTGAAATTATTGACAAGCTTAGAACACTTAAGCTAGCTAACTCATTTGTTTCTGATGCCATTGTTCATTTGACTAAACTAACGGCTAAGAATTCCGGATTCGCCATCCAAGCGCGTAGGGCACTATGGCTTAAATCCTGGTCAGCTGACGTGACTTCGAAGTCTAAATTACTCAACATTCCTTTCAAGGGGCAGACCTTATTCGGGCCTGGTTTGAAGGAAATTATTGCTGATATTACTGGAGGTAAGGGTCACACCCTTCCTCAGGACAGGGCCAAAGCAAAGGCCAAACAGTCTAATTTTCGTGCCTTTTGAAATTTCAAGGCAGGTGCAGCATCAACTTCCTCCGCTTCAAAGCAAGAGGGAACGTTTGCTCAATCTAAGCAGGCCTGGAAACCTAACCAGTCCTGGAACAAAGGCAAGCAGGCCAGAAAGCCTGCTGCTGCCTCTAAGACAGCATGAAGGAACGGCCCCCTATCCGGCGACGGATCTAGTAGGTGCAGACTTTCTCTCTTCGCCCAGGCGTGGGCAAGAGATGTTCGGGATCCCTGGGCGTTGGAGATCATATCTCAGGGATATCTTCTGGACTTCAAAGCTTCCCCTCCACAAGGGAGATTTCATCTTTCAAGGCTATCTGCAAATCAGATACAGAAAGAGGCATTCCTACGCTGTGTGCAAGACCTCCTAGTTATGGGAGTGATCCATCCAGTTCGGCGGACGGAACAAGGACAGGGTTTTTATTTGAATCTGTTTGTGGTTCCCAAAAAAGAGGGAACCTTCAGACCAATTTTGGATCTAAAGATCTTAAACAAATTCCTCAGAGTTCCATCTTTCAAAATGGACCATCCTACCCATGATCCAAGAAGGTCAGTACATGACCACAGTGGACTTAAAGGATGCCTACCTTCACATACCGATTCACAAAGATCATCATCGGTTTCTAAGGTTTGCCTTTCTAGACAGGCATTACCAATTTGTAGCTCTTCCCTTCCGGTTGGCTACAGCCCCGAGAACCTTTACAAAGGTTCTGGGCTCACTTCTGGTGGTTCTAAGACCGCGAGGCATAGCGGTGGCTCCGTATCTAGACGACATCCTGATACAGGCGTCAAGCTTTCAAGTTGCCAAGTCTCATACAGAGATAGTTCTGGCATTTCTGAGGTCGCACGGGTGGAAAGTGAACGAGGAAAAGAGTTCTCTATCCCCACTCACAAGAGTCTCCTTCTTAGGGACTCTTATAGATTCTGTAGAAATGAAAATTTACCTGACGGAGTCCAGGTTATCAAAACTTCTAAATGCTTGCCGTGTTCTTCACTCCATTCCGCGCCCTTCGGTAGCTCAGTGTATGGAGGTAATCGGCTTAATGGTAGCGGCAATGGACATGGTGCCATTTGCGTGCCTTCATCTCAGACCGCTGCAATTATGCATGCTGAGTCAGTGGAATGGGGATTACACAGATTTGTCCCCTCTGCTAAATCTGGATCAAGAGACCAGAGATTCTCTTCTCTAATGGTTGTCTTGGGTACACCTGTCCAAGGGTATGACCTTTCGCAGGCCAGATTGGACAATTGTAACAACAGATGCCAGTCTTCTAGGTTGGGGTGCAGTCTAGAATTCCCTGAAGGCACAGGGATCGTGGACTCAGGAGGAGAAACTCCTTCCAATAAATATTCTGGAACTAAGAGCGATATTCAATGCTCTTCTGGCTTGGCCTCAGTTAGCAACACTAAGGTTCATCAGATTTCAGTCGGACAACATCACGACTGTGGCTTACATCAACCATCAAGGGGAACCAGGAGTTCCCTAGCGATGTTAGAAGTCTCAAAAATAATTCGCTGGGCAGAGAAAGAAATGAATTTATCAGGTAAGTTCTTACATAAATTATGTTATATATATATATATATATATATATATATATATATATATATATATATATATATATATATATATATATATATATATATATATATATATATATATATTGGCATATACATACAGTATATATTTGTTTGCTGCCATCACTGCGCTACTCCCCCCCCTCCCCTTCTCTGGCCCTGAAGTTCTCATGCCATCTCTGACGGCATCAGAACGAGGCTTGCATGTAAACAGATGTATTTGGCCCCATTCGGGCCATGATAAATCAGCCCCAATATTTTATATCTTGTAAGCAGACATTTTTAAGGTTTTGTCCATCCACACTGAGAAAATTGTTCTTTTAATGTCACTATTTAAATAAGTTAAGAATAAGGTAAATACAGCAGATATGAGTTTTGTTTTTTTCTTCAAGAACAAACAGAATTGCTTATCTTAGATTGTTTCCTTTCCTTCATTTCTCACTAAGAAGCAGGTTCTTTACCATAGATGATACAAACTTTTAGCTTTTAGTCCCAGTGCCAGTCATTACTGATTGATTTACTGGCCATGACGAATTTAAATTGTTCTCCTAAAGCACATATGGTTCCTACATACAGAATTATAACATTTAGTAAGTGGCTCCATTTTTTTGGCTAATGTGTACCACTTGGTTTTAAAAACAGATATTGGCATTTCATAGTGCGTATATCTAAATTGAGCTTTTGTGCATGCTTTAAGTATATGCAATCTCAAAGGAATATCATTAAAATATACTGTAGAGCTTATTTGTAAAAAACTTTTCAACTGATCTTAAAATCAACCAAATTATTATTATTTTTTCTTTTTAGAGCAGCGACTTACCATGGTGCTGGATGATGAGGTATTGTAGCCTTTAACTGAGGCTGAAAAAATTAGAGCTAGTTGGAAAATACCAATTTGCTTGTTGTATCTTTTTTTTTAGTATATTTATAGGAAAAACAATATTTTGTGTATGTAAAACATATGCAAACTGCTACTTTTTATGCTAGTTGTACAGGATGATTGTTATTGAGTCCTCTAATGAAGAACATGTGCCAAAAGACAAATGTAGACTTTTTTATGTGTTTGCTACTGTCTTAGCTTTATTTGCCTTATTGCTTACAGTGGAGTAATCCAGTAATCAGAGAAGGTTCGCAGCATGATTAAGGGCCCCATGTATTGTGTGGATTTGTGTCAGGGAGAATCTTCTGTGTGATCTGAATTACAGTCCTAGACAATACCCAAGCCCAAATTGAGTCCTGCAGCAATTGACACATCTAGGGAAGTGTATCATACGCCAGCACAGCTTGGTATTTCTGCTATAATTAATTATTTGGAATAGCGGTTACCCATGTTTCTCTTGTTAAGTGTATCCAGTCCACGGATCATCCATTACTTATGGGATATTCTCCTTCCCAACAGGAAGTTGCAAGAGGATCACCCACAGCAGAGCTGCTATATAGCTCCTCCCCTAACTGTCATATCCAGTCATTCTCTTGCAAGCCTCAACCAAGATGGAGGTCGTAAGAGGAGTGTGGTGTTTTATACTTAGTTTATTCTTCAATCAAAAGTTTGTTATTTTTAAATGGTGCCGGAGTGTACTGTTTATCTCAGGCAGTATTTAGAAGAAGAATCTGCCTGCGTTTTCTATGATCTTAGCAGAAGTAACTAAGATCCATGGCTGTTCTCACATATTCTGAGGAGTGAGGTAACTTCAGAGAGGGAATGGCGTGCAGGTTTTCCTGCAATAAGGTATGTGCAGTTAATATTTTTCTAGGGATGGAATTTGCTAGAAAATGCTGCTGATATCGAACTAATGTAAGTAAAACCTTAAATGCAGTGATAGTTACTGGTATCAGGCTTATTAATAGAGATGCATACTCTTATAAAAATGTAATATAAAACGTTTGCTGGCATGTTTAATCGTTTTTATATGTATTTGGTGATAAAACTTATTGGGGCCTAGTTTTTTTCCACATGGCTGGCTTGAATTTTGCCTAGTAACAGTTTCCTTAGGCTTTCCACTGTTGTAATATGAGTGGGAGGGGCCTTTTTTAGTGCTTTTCTGTGCAGCTAAAAATACTGACAGAGACATTCAGTTTCCCTCTGCATGATCCAGGACATCTCTGGAGGGCTCAAAAGGCTTCAAAGTCGTTTTTGAGGGAGGTAAAAAGCCACAGTAGAGCTGTGGCAGTTGTTGTGACTGTTTGAAAAAAGAAAAAAAAACAAAAAAAACGTTTTTGTCTTTTATTATTCTATTTTGGGTATTAAGGAGTTAATCATCCATTTGCAAGTGGGTGCAATGCTCTGCTGACTTGTTACATACACTGTAAAAATTTCCTTAGTGTAACTGCCTTTTTTCACTGTTATTTCAAATTTTTACAAAATTTGTGTTTCTTAAAGGTGCAGAAACGTTTTTTATATTGCTTGTAAACTTGTTTAAAGTGTTTTCCAAGCTTGCTAGTCTCATTGCTAGTCTGTTTAAACATGTCTGACACAGAGGAAACTACTTGTTCATTATGTTTGAAAGCCATGGTGGAGCCCCATAGGAGAATGTGTACTAAATGTATTGATTTCACCTTAAACAGTAAAGATCAGTCTTTAACTATAAAAGAAATATCACCAGAAGATTCTGACGAGGGGGAAGTTATGCCGACTAACTCTCCCCACGTGTCAGACCCTTCGCCTCCCGCTCAGGGGATGCACGCTAATATGGCGCCAATTACATCAGGGACGTTCATAGCGATTACCTTGCAGGACATGGCTGCAATCATGAATAATACCCTGTCAGAGGTATTATCCAGGTTGCCTGAATTAAGAGGCAAGCGCGATTGCTCTGGGGTTAGGAGAAATACAGAGCGCGCAGATGCTGTAAGGGCCATGTCTGATACTGCGTCACAATATGCAGATCATGAGGACGGAGAGCTTCAGTCTGTGGGTGACATCTCTGATTCGGGGAAACCTGATTCAGAGATTTCTAATTTTAAATTTAAGCTTGAAAACCTCCGTGTGTTGCTTGGGGAGGTATTAGCTGCTCTGAATGACTGTAACACAGTTGCAGTACCAGAGAAATTGTGTAGGCTGGATAAATACTATGCGGTACCGGTGTGTACTGATGTTTTTCCTATACCTAAAAGGCTTACAGAAATTATTAGCAAGGAGTGGGATAGACCGGGTGTGCCTTTTTCCCCACCTCCTATATTTAGAAAAATGTTTCCAATAGACGCCACTACACAGGACTTATGGCAGACGGTCCCTAAGGTGGAGGGAGCAGTTTCTACTTTAGCAAAGCGTACTACTATCCCGGTTGAGGACAGTTGTGCTTTTTCAGATCCAATGGATAAAAAATTTGGAGGGTTACCTTAAGAAAATGTTTATTCAACAAGGTTTTATTTTACAGCCCCTTGCATGCATTGCGCCTGTCACGGCCGCGGCGGCATTCTGGTTTGAGGCCCTGGAAGAGGCCATCCATACAGCTCCATTGACTGAAATTATTGACAAGCTTAGAACACTTAAGCTAGCTAACTCATTTGTTTCTGATGCCATTGTTCATTTGACTAAACTAACGGCTAAGAATTCCGGATTCGCCATCCAAGCGCGTAGGGCGCTATGGCTTAAATCCTGGTCAGCTGACGTGACTTCGAAGTCTAAATTACTCAACATTCCTTTCAAGGGGCAGACCTTATTCGGGCCTGGTTTGAAGGAAATTATTGCTGATATTACTGGAGGTAAGGGTCACACCCTTCCTCAGGACAGGGCCAAAGCAAAGGCCAAACAGTCTAATTTTCGTGCCTTTCGAAATTTCAAGGCAGGTGCAGCATCAACTTCCTCCGCTTCAAAACAAGAGGGAACGTTTGCTCAATCTAAGCAGGCCTGGAAACCTAACCAGTCCTGGAACAAAGGCAAGCAGGCCAGAAAGCCTGCTGCTGCCTCTAAGACAGCATGAAGGAACGGCCCCCTATCCGGCGACGGATCTAGTAGGTGCAGACTTTCTCTCTTCGCCCAGGCGTGGGCAAGAGATTTTCGGGATCCCTGGGCGTTGGAGATCATATCTCAGGGATATCTTCTGGACTTCAAAGCTTCCCCTCCACAAGGGAGATTTCATCTTTCAAGGCTATCTGCAAATCAGATACAGAAAGAGGCATTCCTACGCTGTGTGCAAGACCTCCTAGTTATGGGAGTGATCCATCCAGTTCCGCGGACGGAACAAGGACAGGGTTTTTATTTGAATCTGTTTGTGGTTCCCAAAAAAGAGGGAACCTTCAGACCAATTTTGGATCTAAAGATCTTAAACAAATTCCTCAGAGTTCCATCTTTCAAAATGGACCATCCTACCCATGATCCAAGAAGGTCAGTACATGACCACAGTGGACTTAAAGGATGCCTACCTTCACATACCGATTCACAAAGATCATCATCGGTTTCTAAGGTTTGCCTTTCTAGACAGGCATTACCAATTTGTAGCTCTTCCCTTCCAGTTGGCTACAGCCCCGAGAACCTTTACAAAGGTTCTGGGCTCACTTCTGGTGGTTCTAAGACCGCGAGGCATAGCGGTGGCTCCGTATCTAGACGACATCCTGATACAGGCGTCAAGCTTTCAAGTTGCCAAGTCTCATACAGAGATAGTTCTGGCATTTCTGAGGTCGCACGGGTGGAAAGTGAACGAGGAAAAGAGTTCTCTATCCCCACTCACAAGAGTCTCCTTCTTAGGGACTCTTATAGATTCTGTAGAAATGAAAATTTACCTGACGGAGTCCAGGTTATCAAAACTTCTAAATGCTTGCCGTGTTCTTCACTCCATTCCGCGCCCTTCGGTAGCTCAGTGTATGGAGGTAATCGGCTTAATGGTAGCGGCAATGGACATGGTGCCATTTGCGTGCCTTCATCTCAGACCGCTGCAATTATGCATGCTGAGTCAGTGGAATGGGGATTACACAGATTTGTCCCCTCTGCTAAATCTGGATCAAGAGACCAGAGATTCTCTTCTCTAATGGTTGTCTTGGGTACACCTGTCCAAGGGTATGACCTTTCGCAGGCCAGATTGGACAATTGTAACAACAGATGCCAGTCTTCTAGGTTGGGGTGCAGTCTGGAATTCCCTGAAGGCACAGGGATCGTGGACTCAGGAGGAGAAACTCCTTCCAATAAATATTCTGGAACTAAGAGTGATATTCAATGCTCTTCTGGCTTGGCCTCAGTTAGCAACACTGAGGTTCATCAGATTTCAGTCGGACAACATCACGACTGTGGCTTACATCAACCATCAAGGGGAACCAGGAGTTCCCTAGCGATGTTAGAAGTCTCAAAAATAATTCGCTGGGCAGAGTACCACTCTTGCCACCTGTCAGCAATCCATATCCCAGGCGTGGAGAACTGGGAGGCGGATTTTCTAAGTCTTCAGACTTTCAATCCAGGGGAGTGGGAACTCCATCCGGAGGTGTTTGCATAGTTGATTCATCGTTGGGGCAAACCAGAGTTGGATCTCATGGCGTCTCGCCAGAACACCAAGCTTCCTTGTTACGGATCCAGGTCCAGGGACCCAGAAGCGACGCTGATAGATGCTCTAGCAGCGCCTTGGTTCTTCAACCTGGCTTATGTGTTTCCACTGTTTCCTCTGCTCCCTCGACTGATTGCCAAAATCAAACAGGAGAGAGCATCTGTGATTCTGATAGCACCTGCGTGGCCACGCAGGACTTGGTATGCAGACCTAGTGGACATGTCATCCTTTCCACCATGGACTCTGCCTCTAAGACAAGACCTTCTGTTACAAGGTCCTTTCAATCATCCAAATCTAATTTCTCTGAGACTGACTGCATGGAGATTGAACGCTTGATTCTATCAAAGCGTGGCTTCTCCGAGTCAGTCATTGATACCTTAATACAGGCACGAAAGCCTGTTACCAGGAAAATCTACCACAAGATATGGAGTAAATATCTTTATTGGTGTGAATCCAAGAATTACTCATGGAGTAAGGTTAGGATTCCTAGAATATTGTCTTTTCTCCAAGAGGGCTTGGACAAAGGATTATCAGCTAGTTCCTTAAAGGGACAGATTTCTGCTCTGTCTATTCTTTTGCACAAGCGTCTGGCAGAGGTTCCAGACGTCCAGGCATTTTGCCAGGCTTTGGTTAGAATTAAGCCTGTGTTTAAACCTTTTGCTCCCCCGTGGAGCTTAAACTTGGTTCTTAAAGTTCTTCAAGGAGTTCAGTTTGAACCCCTTCATTCCATTGATATTAAACTTTTATCTTGGAAAGTTCTGTTTTTGATGGCTATTTCCTCGGCTCGGAGAGTCTCTGAGCTATCTGCCTTACAATGTGATTCTCCTTATCTGATTTTTCATGCAGATAAGGTAGTCCTGCATACCAAACCTGGGTTTTTACCTAAGGTGGTTTCTAACAAGAATATCAATCAAGAGATTGTTGTTCCATCATTGTGTCCTAATCCTTCTTCAAAGAAGGAACGTCTTTTACATAATCTGGACGTAGTCCGTGCCTTGAAGTTTTACTTACAAGCTACTAAAGATTTTCGTCAAACATCTACCCTGTTTGTCGTTTACTCTGGACAGAGGAGAGGTCAAAAAGCTTCGGCAACCTCTCTTTCCTTTTGGCTTCGGAGCATAATACGCCTAGCCTATGAGACTGCTGGACAGCAGCCCCCTGAAAGGATTACAGCTCATTCCACTAGAGCTGTGGCTTCCACCTGGGCCTTTAAAAATGAGGCCTCTGTTGAACAGATTTGCAAGGCCGCGACTTGGTCTTCGCTTCACACTTTTTCCAAATTTTACAAATTTGATACTTTTGCTTCTTCGGAGGCTGTTTTTGGGAGAAAGGTTCTTCAGGCAGTGGTTCCTTCCGCTTAATCCTGCCTTGTCCCTCCCATCATCCGTGTACTTTAGCTTTGGTATTGGTATCCCATAAGTAATGGATGATCCGTGGGCTGGATACACTTAACAAGAGAAAACATAATTTATGCTTACCTGATAAATGTATTTCTCTTGTAGTGTATCCAGTCCACGGCCCGCCCTGTCCTTTTAAGGCAGGTCTAAATTTTAATTAAACTACAGTCACCACTGCACCCTATGGTTTCTCCTTTCTCTGTTTGTTTTCGGTCGAAAGACTGGATATGACAGTTAGGGGAGGAGCTATATAGCAGCTCTGCTGTGGGTGATCCTCTTGCAACTTCCTGTTGGGAAGGAGAATATCCCATAAGTAATGGATGATCCGTGGACTGGATACACTACAAGAGAAATAAATTTATCAGGTAAGCATAAATTATGTTTTTGTCTCTGTGCTTGAATTTGAATAGACCATATAGTGTAATATTTCATATATACTTCTTTAATAGTATTTTCATGTAAAATAATACATCCGAGAAGTGATGTGAATTTCAGAGGCACGTCTGTGGTGTCCTAAAACAAAATTGTTAGAAACCACAGTGATATAGAGGTATGTCCTGCTAAAATCCTAGAAATAATATTAGCGTATCATATAACCTGGTGATTCATTGTTTTACTCTAGAGTCCAAATGTTTACATGTTAAAAGGATATGAAACTCAAATTTTTATTTTCTTTCATGATTCAGATAGAGCATGCAATTTTAAACAAATTTCTATTTTACTTTTTTTGTTTTCTTCTTATCTTTTGTTGAAAAGCGAGGATGCATGCTAAGGAGCCAGGCCATTTCTGGAGCACATATATGGCAGCAGTTTTGCAGGAATGGTATCCCTTTGCAAGAGCTATATTTCCTGTCAGATGCCTACCTAGGTATCTCTTCAACACAGACTATCAATGGAATTAAGCAAATTTAATAATGGAAATCAAATCTAAAACTTTTAAAAATTGTATGCTTTGTTTAAATCCAAAAAGAAAATGTTTATGTTTAATATCCCTTTAATATTGTTGTTTCAGTTTTGCACATTCAGGTCCAGACAGTTTTGTTTTCTCTGAGCTGCTTGCTATTGGTGACAATCACATATTGACAACATCATTCTGTTTGGCATCATCTGTATCTAATTTGTCCAAGTCATAAAGACATCATCTCTTCTGTTTGCATGAAAGTTTGTGTCTGTTTCTGCATGACATAACAAACCAAAGTGGTGGCTCTGCACAACATAGCAAGTGAGTGGTGGCTCTGTATAATGAATCAAATTGTGGTGACAATATGCAAAATACCCAAACCTGGAGGCAGGTACTAGCATGTCTAACAGGAAATGTTATCATGCTGCAAGTGGACAAGTTCACAAGCAGACAACCTGTCCTTCTACAATTTCCACAGCCAAAATTTAAGACTGCAGAAGAGCTGTTGTTTAATCCTGCCCCTGCTTTTGAGAGCAGGGCCTGTCAATCACCCCAAACAAGTGAGTTTGAGGTGGTTTAGCTTTGCAACCACAAATGTATCCTAGGGGACAGAGTCACTCATACAAGCATCTTGAGTTTTGCATAAATTTACATTTTTAAGCCTTACCATAGATCACCTTAGCTTGCAGTGGAGTACTTGCAAGTTTTGGCCATGGGACCAGTACAACTCTCACTAATTTTGGACAAGTGTTAATGTCTGTATAGTAATGATAATGAACATTTATACAGTTATTGACACAAAACTCTGCACTATAGTATAATGAAAGGCATATGTACACTAACAAACCTGCTGCACTGTATAACTAAAGCAGAGTACCTATACACTGATAACATATATGCTACACTGTTTAATGATGTTGAGGGTTTATATACTAACAAAATAACTAACACGGCTACTCCAATCAAGGTGTGTGTGTGTGTATGTATGTATGTATGTATATATATATATATATATATATATATATATATATATATATATATATATATATATATATATATATATGAGAGACATGTAAGTGGATGGAGCGGCTTCCTACAGAGTTATGCATGTCTGTAATAATTCTGTACCCTTCTCTGGGGCACAGAATCAATGAGAACAATCGGGAAGATCAGCAGGAGAGATGTTTACATTACACTGAGCTATGTGAAAACTGAGGGCAACCTGCATTTTCCCACGGTTTCTGGAAACGTAGCAATGTAAATGTACAGTATGTTAGCTCTGCAGTTAGAAGCCAGTATTTCTTTAATGTGCTCTTCATGGGACACCATCAGGTGAGAAACCAGATTATGTGTAACTATTGTTTCTCTATAAACACCTTATAATTACATTTACTGTCTTGCAATCAAGTAACATACTTCCTGAATGGGAAAAATATGTTAACTGCATTAACATAATGTTTGCTCCATTTTTTATAATAGCCAATCTCCTCACACCCTTTATTTGGAGTAGCCAATCAGAACTTCTTATTGCAGACAAAGCTAGCCTCTGTCATTATTTTAGCAAAAGTTTTATTGTTTTACAGTTTCTGATAATCTCTGGTGAGGCCAGTTAGGGTCCAATAAGTAGGCCTTATAAAGGGACATCATAAGGCAAACATTACATGCTCAGAGTCAGAACATGCGAAAGGTTTAAACACATAGGTAAAGTCGAGCTTGAGAGCAACATGCATTTCAGTGTGCAAGCTAAACACAGCTGGTTATTAGTGGGGTTGGGAAACTGCTGCTGCTGAAGGGCTCACTGACTTGTCTTTGTTGTTCCTGAGCAGACCTTTATAGATTTTCACATTAATTAGTGGAAAATGTATGGGTCCATTTAAAATGTATTTCAGTGTTTTAATTTTGCATTTGTTCCTATATTGAGCGATACACTTTTATTTTTTTAATGAGCAGAAGTAAAAAAAAGTGTTAAGTGCTGCTTAACAGCCAATGAGAAATCTGGCCTACAGGCCCAGTTGCACTTTCTGCTTCAAGAACACATAAACAACATTAAATCTACTTTTTAACATGGAACTGAAATTTTCTTGGGGGTCGCAATCAATTTTCTCGATACTAAAAGCACTTGTTGATAAAGTCCCTATATATATAAACAAAAAGCATGCACTCGCTGGAATTTGTGAATAAAGTTTGCTATTAGCACGGCGTGGATAACATGCAACGTTTTAGAGATCTCACCCCTTTATCAGAAAAAAGGGACTTTTGTCTGATGAAGGGGTGAGATCCCCGAAAAGTCACATGTTATCAATGCTGTGCTAATAACGCACTTTATTCACAAATTCCAGCGAGTGCATGCTTTTTGTGGATTTATATGAGTTTATTGCCTGCACCCTGGTGGTGAAATGGGACGTGAGAGAGTTCTCTGTTTGGACTATGTGTGTGTGTGTATATATGTGTGTGTATGTATGTATGTATATATATATATGTGTGTGTGTGTATATATATATATATATATATATATATATATATTTATAATTTATGTGTGTGTGTGTGTATACAGGGAGTGCAGAATTATTAGGCAAGTTGTATTTTTGAGGATTAATTTTATTATTGAACAACAACCATGTTCTCAATGAACCCAAAAAACTCATTAATATCAAAGCTGAATAGTTTTGGAAGTAGTTTTTAGTTTGTTTTTAGTTTTAGCTATTTTAGGGGGATATCTGTGTGTGCAGGTGACTATTACTGTGCATAATTATTAGGCAACTTAACAAAAAACAAATATATACCCATTTCAATTATTTATTTTTACCAGTGAAACCAATATAACATCTCAACATTCACAAATATACATTTCTGACATTCAAAAACAAAACAAAAACAAATCAGTGACAATATAAGGACACTCAAAAGCCTGCCATCCATGGATTCTGTCAGTGTTTTGATCTGTTCACCATCAACATTGCGTGCAGCAGCAACCACAGCCTCCCAGACACTGTTCAGAGAGGTGTACTGTTTTCCCTCCTTGTAAATCTCACATTTGATGATGGACCACAGGTTCTCAATGGGGTTCAGATCAGGTGAACAAGGAGGCCATGTCATTAGATTTTCTTCTTTTATACCCTTTCTTGCCAGCCACGCTGTGGAGTGCTTGGACGCATGTGATGGAGCATTGTCCTGCATGAAAATCCATGTTTTTCTTGAAGGATGCAGACTTCTTCCTGTACCACTGCTTGAAGAAGGTGTCTTCCAGAAACTGGCAGTAGGACTGGGAGTTGAGCTTGACTCCATCCTCAACCCGAAAAGGCCCCACAAGCTCATCTTTGATGATACCAGCCCAAACCAGTACTCCCCCTCCACCTTGCTGGCGTCTGAGTCGGACTGGAGCTCTCTGCCCTTTACCAATCCAGCCACGGGCCCATCCATCTGGCCCATCAAGACTCACTCTCATTTCATCAGTCCATAAAACCTTAGAAAAATCAGTCTTGAGATATTTCTTGGCCCAGTCTTGACGTTTCAGCTTGTGTGTCTTGTTCAGTGGTGGTCGTCTATCAGCCTTTCTTACCTTGGCCATGTCTTTGAGTATTGCACACCTTGTGCTTTTGGGCACTCCAGTGATGTTGCAGCTCTGAAATATGGCCAAACTGGTGGCAAGTGGCATCTTGGCAGCTGCACGCTTGACTTTTCTCAGTTCATGGGCAGTTATTTTGCGCCTTGGTTTTTCCACACGCTTCTTGCGACCCTGTTGACTATTTTGAATGAAACGCTTGATTGTTCGATGATCACGCTTCAGAAGCTTTGCAATTTTAAGAGTGCTGCATCCCTCTGCAAGATATCTCACTATTTTTGACTTTTCTGAGCCTGTCAAGTCCTTCTTTTGACCCATTTTGCCAAAGGAAAGGAAGTTGCCTAATAATTATGCACACCTGATATAGGGTGTTGATGTCATTAGACCACACCCCTTCTCATTACAGAGATGCACATCACCTAATATGCTTAATTGGTAGCAGGCTTTCGAGCCTATACAGCTTGGAGTAAGACAACATGCATAAAGAGGATGATGTGGTCAAAATACTCATTTGCCTAATAATTCTGCACACAGTGTATATATATATATATATATATATATTATATTTATAATTTATGTGTGTATATATATATATATATATATATATATATATATATATATATATATATATATATACATCTTTATTATACTTTATTTATGAAGCACCAACATATTCCGCAGTGCTGCCCATGGGTACAATTTATTTAAATACAACAATGATGTTAAACTTGCAAGAGACAGCAGGGCAAATTGTGGCAAACACATTCAGGAGGAATTGAGGGCCCTATTCCCGTAGGAACCTACATTCTAGAAGGGTAGGAGATTGAGAAACAGGAGTTGAGGACTGCAAGAGTGAGAAAAGATGGTAATACAGAGTTAGATGAGGGAAATATTAGGTAAAGGAAAAACACAGAGGTGCCACAATGGCCTAGTACCACAAAACCAGAAAATAAGACACAAATAATGCACCCAATGGTGCTAATGGGGCAGGCTGGGACTTCGCAGTAGTCCAGCTCACTGTATGGAGACAAGCTATAAATCCAGGCAGGAAGATTCCAACAAATTTACTGCCGGCACCTGAGTAGGGATATTAAGCAAGACTACCATAGCCTAGTATAGTCTAAACAGGCAGAGTAGTAAGTTATTGCACTTACAAGATAGAAAGCACCTCCAGGTGCAGTATAGGTGAACTGGGACCTCTCAGCCGCCCAGTAGACTGAACTCCCCTGCAAGCAGGATACACTCCAAGTTCCAAGAGGTAGGATAATAGAACTCCAAAAAAGCAGCAAGTGTTTAGTAAAAACAATTCTTTATTTTAAAAGAAACTAATTTCTCAGCCTCAGATTTTAGGGAAGTGGAATTAATTTATTACTGAGTTGGGTGGTAGGCTTCTCTGAACAAAAAAGTCTTCTGGGAGCATTTAAAAGAAGAAAGATTAGGGCAAAAGCCTGAGAGCATGAGGGAGAGTGTTCCAGAGGGTAGGTGCTGCATGAATGAAGTCCTATAGTCTATCATGGGAAGAGGTGATAGTCGAAGGCCAGTAAGTAGGTTATTGCAGTAGTCAAGTTAGGAAATAACAAGGGAGTGGATTGTTTGCTTTATGGTGTTAGTGCTTTTTATACTGGATTTTAACAGTACTGAAACTGTAGGAAACTACTCCATTGTAGTATTGTATCTGCAAACATGTTCACAAGTGTGTTTTACATTACTTGTTCCTACATTATTCAGCTCACATTCACAAAGGCCATTTAGAAGTTCAATAATGTAGGCACAAGTAATGTAAAACGCGTAAAGGTGCAAACTTGTTTGAATATTATCTGTGCAGAGATAATATTGTGATCGAGCAGTTTCAGACTCTATAGTTTCAGTACTGTTAAAAAATAAGAAGATACCCTAAATGTGGTGGTAAAATAATTTAATGTAAATATTGAAAAACAATACTTTTAAAATATTAAGTGGCAATATAGTAATTGAGAAAACACGCCCAGTTTGCCAATCATGCCTACATACAGTTAGTATCCAGAAGGTTTAGCAGCAGTGAGGATGGAATCTGATTGCAATAGGTTCCTTTTGAACCTATTGATGACTGTGTGATCCTATTTTAAAGCCTGGTTATCAAGATGCCAGTACTAATAGTGACAATTACTACAGTGGGAGAGTGACTTAGAAACAAATATTTACAGAAAAAGATTGCTACATTTCATTTCTGGATGTTGGGGTCCTGATCTCATTCTTCCTGCAGATCCTCTTAGCTGTACAGAATATCATGTAATCAACACATATAAATGTATCCCCTGGCCACTACAAACAGCCTATAGCTATGAATAGAGCTTTAATGAATCAATATCATGTAGCCAATACACCTCTAAAATGTCTCCTGTGGCCATTTCAGAGTGTCTTGCACATGCGTAATATAATACAATGATTCCAAATAATCCAAAAGGACATTTTGGGTCTATATCAAGTGCCTTGAGATGTTTAATTTGAAAAAGCAAAACTGGTCTTAAAAAGGTGTTGAAAATAGATTGTGATCACTGAGAGCTTTTCCGCTCTTTTTTGAGAATAGGGCTTTTTTCTGTGAGTCAAATGTCCGATTGCAGGTGCGGGAAATAGCCAAAAATGTGCTATTGTGATCATGTTGAAATGAAGTGTTGCTTTTTCAGCCACAAAAAAAGATGAAAAGGCCTCGGGCCAGTTGTGATAAACTCCTATGTCTGTTTTGTTTTTTGTTTTTATTTTAGGTGCTGCAAAGTTGCTTTTTCCTTTATTAAAGGAATGAATTCCTTTAACATTCCAATGGATTATTGAGAAATCCATTGTATTAAACATTTATTATAAATTATAAAAAAGAAACAAGTGTATAAAAATATACACAACAGAGCACTGTTAGTTCTAACTATAAAAATAAATCATATATCACAATAAAACAAAGATATATATAAAACACAGATATATAAATAAAGTGCTATTAAATCAGATCAAATAGGCAAAATAGCATATAAAGTCCATGCAAATAAGTATAAAGTCCAATAGGAACAGTTATAAAATACTCACTATATGAAGTCCAAATGAGTATTGTTAAAAATGAGGCCTATATTCATAGTCCTGCAGCTCCTCTAAGACAGGGTAACTCCAGTGTTCCCAAAATGAAATGCACTAAAAAATAGAAAAGGAGAGAAGCGCGGACTCAAGTGTAGTTATAAACTTTAATCATAAAACACAGGAGATACTAAAAACTCGCAAGATGAAGGTATAAATGCGCCCAACAATACAGACTCCCAATGAAGACAGTTCCACAGGCGGGTACACCCGAATATGTATAGCCTCCAGCCATTCCACCCGACGCCAGCAAATGAAACACCGTTAGTGTGTAGCAGGTCCGGTTACTGAAACTGTATAGGTTTTTTGCAACCTACACTTGTCCCTATGAGGCAGCCGTAGATTTTTAGCACACGTGGGTTTCTATTGGCATTATCCGAGGGCGTGATCTTCTTGCTACTGCAGAGCTGGATTGATTGATCGCTGTCTGAAAAACCTATACAGTTTCAGTAACCGGACCTGCTACACACTAACGGAGTTTCATCTGCTGGCGTCCGGGTGGAATGGCTGGAGGCTATACAGATTCGGGTGTACCCGCCTGTGGAACTGTCTTCATTGGGAGTCTGTATTGTTGGGCACATTTATACCTTCATCTTGCGAGTTTTTAGTATCTCCTGTGTTTTATGATTAAAGTTTATAACTACACTTGAGTCCGCGCTTCTCTCCTTTTCTATTTTTTAGTGTATTTTATTATAAATTAATTTACAACACAATCAAATAAAATTATCCCTAATAACATTTCACATACATATCTTTTTCCTTTCTTTTGTACAACCTTTCACCCGGTTGACGTCTTTTTGCATTTATATTTCTTTCATGTAATTAGCAAGAGTCCATGAGCTAGTGACGTATGGGATATACAATCCTACCAGGAGGGGTAAAGTTTCCCAAACCTCAAAATGCCTATAAATACACCCCTCACCACACCCACAATTCAGTTTTACAAACTTTGCCTCCTATGGAGGTGGTAAAGTAAGTTTGTGCTTGATTTTTATGACTATGATATGCGCTTCTAAGCATTCTGAAGCCCAATTCCTCTCAGAGTACAGTGTTTGTCAGAGGGATGTGAAGAGAGTATTGCCTATTGATTTTATGGTTTCCCTTGTGGGAAATCTTTTCAAGGGTTCTCTGTTATCGGTCTAGGGATTCAACTCCTACTTCCCTTTTCAGATTGATGATACTCTTTTATATATCATTACCTCTGCTGATAGTTTTCAGTGCTGGTTTGGCTATCTGCTATATGTAGATGGGTGTTTTTCGGTAAGTATGTATCATTATTTAAGACACACTCAGCTATGGTTTGGGGCTTTATGTATTAATATAAAATTTTAAATATATGTATTTTACTTATATTTGCCATGAGTCAGGTCTATGTGTATTTCCCTTTGCAGTCTGGCAGTTTCGTTATGGGAATCATGTTTTAGGAAGTTTGTCTTACCTGGGGTATAGTCTTTTTCCAATTTGACTTGTGTTTTTTCTTTGGAAACTTGCGAGCAAATTTAGGCTCGCAAGGGTGTAAAATGCTGTTATTTATTGCGTCACTCTTGGCGCGAGAATTTTTTTGGGTGAAAATGTACGTCTGTAATGACGCAAGTTTGTAATTTCCTGCGTCTTAGTTGACGGCAGGTTGTTTGGCGCGAAAATGTGTTTGTTATGATGCAATGTGCGTCATTTCCGGATGTTGGTTGGCGCCAAAACATTTTTCAACTTCCTTTTGAATCATACTTGGTGCCAAAAAAAATTGTAGTGTTATATTTCCCCACTTCCTATATGCTCCTTGCATTCTTTATGCTCAGAGGGCTATGCTATTTGTTTTTTTCATCAATTTTAGCATTTGCATTCTTTGCCATTCCTGAAACTGCTATATGTGGAAATAAGGTATTTCTGTTTTAAATGTTATTTTTCTTTTTTACATTTTACAAGATGTCTCAATCTGATCCTGTCTCAGAAGCTGCTGTAGGAAACATGTTGCCTGAACACAGTTCTACCAAAGCTAAGTGTATCTGTTGTAAACTAGTGGAGATTATATCTCCAGCTGTAGTGTGTAACAGTTGTAATGATAAGCTTTTGCCTGCAGAAAAGGTTTCTATTAGTGCTAGTACAGTATCTGTTGTTCCTTCAACATATAAAGTACATGATATCCCTGATGATATGAAAAATTATATTGCTGATTCGATACAGAAGGCTATGACTGCTATACCGCCTTCAAATAAACGTAAAAGGTCTTTTAAAACTTCTCATAATACTGATAAAATTTGTAATGACCGGCAACATACTGATATATTCTCCTCTGATGAGGCTCTCTCTGATTCAGAAGATCCTACTTCAGGCATCGACACTGATAAATCATCTTATCTTTTTCTTCTTGATGATACCCATCATTAAAAGCTCTATGTTAGAACACAAGAGTGGTGAACACTGCTATTATTTCCAGAGACTTTGGAACCCAAAATGCACGGCTGAACAGCTGATTGGTACGAGCAGTCATGTGGTTCAGATGCAAGGAGATGACAGAACCTCTGTTTATTACAAGAAAATTGTTTGACAAGAGGTCACAGGCTGGAGGAAAGGAGATTTAATCTCCAGCAGCATAAACATTTTTTTTCACTGCAAGAGCAATCAAAGTGTGGAACTCTTTACCAAAGGAGGAAGTAAATGCCAATACCATAAATACATTTAAAAATGGTTTAGAGACATTTCTGGCTAGGTACAGAATTCAGGTATATATTTAAATGGGTCATGTTTTTTTTAATGGATTTAGGCTCAACTTTAGCTTTTATTTTAAGTATATTATTGTATAGGTTGAAATCAATTGATTTGTCTTTTTTTTTTACCTCATCGACTATGTTACTATGAATCGCAGCGGAGATGCCAGGGTGTACCTTTGTTACTGGGAGCGGTGAGTAGTGGGCTGCAGGTAACGGTCTGTTCTACGCATACGGGGCAAGTTACCAGAGAGACATGGCTTAAAGGAGACACTTGCTTATCCACTGCTACCTAGCTGAATCAATAATTGTATTAAATGGTGTAAAAAACATTTTGGTCTGATGAGGCAGTCTTATAGATGCTGTATATAACTTCTACTCTTGGATTGTCTGAAAACAAGGTGGTTTTCAAGAATTTAATCTAGAACTTTTTATTGTGCATTATTTAGGACTTTTTACTTTCTAGTGATGTCGCGAAAAGTTCTCCGGCGAATAGTTCCCGGCAAACATAGCATGTTCGCGTTTGCCACGAAGGGCGAACATATGCGATGTTCGGTCCGCCCCCTATTCATCATCATTGAGTAAACTTTGACCCTGTACCTCACAGTCAGCAGACACATTCCAGCCAATCAGCAGCAGACCCTCCCTCCCAGACCCTCCCACCTCCTGGACAGCATCCATTTTAGATTAATTCGGAAGCTGCATTCTTAGTGAGAGGAGGGACAGTGTAGCTGCTGCTGATTTAATAGGGAAATCGATAGCTAGGCTAGTGTATTCAGTGTCCACTACAGTCCTGAAGGACTGATCTGATCTCTGCTGTAAGGACAGCACCCCAAAAAGCCCTTTTTAGGGCTAGAACATCAGTCTGCCTTTTTTTTTTTCCTGTGTAATCTAATTGCAGTTGCCTGCCTGCCATTGTGTGTGTCAGGCTCACAGCGTATACTGTGCCCACTTGCCCAGTGCCACCACTCATATCTGGTGTAACAGTAGAGTACATTTAAAAAAAACAACACTTTTTTGACTGTGAAATAATAGCAGTCAGTTTCCTTCACACGTGTGTGTTTCAGGGCCTGCCAGGGCACAGTGTCACACCAGTGCAACTCATATCTGGTGTAACAGTAGTGTACATTAAAAAAAAAAAATACAATTTTGACTGTAATAGATTGAATAGCAGTTAGTTGTCTGCAAGCGTGTGTGTCAGGCCTACAGCGTCTACTCTGCCAACTTCTGCCAGTGCACAGTGCCACTCATATCTGTTGTCACAGTAGCTTGCACGCATAGTACCACTAATCGAAAAAAAAAATGACAGGCAGAGGAAGGCCACCCCACAGGGGCCGTCGTGGTGCTGTGATTGCCTTTGGCCCTAGAATAATGCCCAGTGTTCAGAGGCCACGTACCCTGAACTCGAAAAGTTCTGAGGACATAGTTGACTGGCTAACACAGGACACCCAATCTTCTACAGCTTCCGCTCGGAACCTTGACGCACCATCCTCCTCCAGCTTAGCTTCGGGCACCTCTCAAGTTACCACTCGCCTGCAGCCACCACCAACACTAGCACCACAGCCGCTTCACTTGATCTGTCAGAGGAGTTATTTACACATCAGTTGGAAGAAATGAGTGATGCACAGCCATTATTGCCAGAGGATGTAGATAACAGGGATATGTCTCAGTCAGGCAGCATTACACACATGGACGTACGGTGTGATGATGATGATGTTGTACCCGATACTGCTTCCTTTGCTGAGTTGTCAGATGCAAGTGAAGTGGTTGATGATGACGATGCGTCCATGGATGTCATGTAGGTGCCCGCTAGAAGAGAAGAAGAACAGGGGGAAAGTTCAGATGGGGAGACAGAGAGGAGGAGGAGACGAGTTGGAAGCAGGGGGAGGTCGTCGCAAGGAGCTAGTGGCACAGTCAGACAGCATGCATCGGCACCCAGGGTCAGCCAGACAGCACGCCAATCAACGCATGCTGTTGCCACCACCAGAATGCCATCATTGCAGAGCTCTGGTCCAACCTTGTGCAAATGGGGAGTTTGCGGTTGTGCAAATGGACTGTTTGCGGTTGTTAGCGGTGCGTTAAAAGGGGAGTTTGGTCTGTCACTGTGAAGCGGGCGTAACCCTTACACTACCTGATCGATACAACATCATACCTGATGTTTTAAAGCACGTTATTCCAAACAATTTAGGAATGTTAGGTGATTTATGCCCTTTATGGATTAAAACCAGACTCTACATCAACTATGTAATTTTCCATGGGAGTTTTGCCATGGATCCCCCTCCGGCATGCCACAATCCAGGTGTTAGTCCCCTTGAAACAACTTTTCCATCACTATTGTGGCCAGAAAGAGTCCCTGTGGGTTTTAAAATTCACCTGCCTATTAAAGTCTATGGCGGTTCGTCCGGTTCGCGAACATTTGCGGAAGTTCGCATTCGCCGTTCGCAAACTGTAAAAAATTTTAGGTTAGCGACATCACTATTTGGGACTGGTTTTATATGAGCTGAAGAAAACTATTTCTCAACACGAGTTAAAGCTCAAACTTTAAACGCAAATTTTTTTTGCTGCAGTAATTTTTATAAGGGAGACGTGCCTGAGTTTTTTTATGAGCATAATGCTCTTAATAACGTGATTTAAATAAAAGCATTATTATTAAGAGTTTGATAGTGTAATATTTCCTATGTTATATATCAAAAGAAATTGTATCAAATTAGAATCAGATACATTTATTTGAAATGTAATAATTCCACTGTGCCATTTTAAGCGCCCTTCTATTTTTGAGAATTAGTCTAGGATGCTACATGTGTATTCCCATATTTCTTAGTTTTTTGTTTACATGGCTACCATTATCTGCTACTTGCTATACTTGAACATTGATCGGCCTGTTTCTCGCAACCAGACCAGTAGCCTGTTGCCTGCTATTAGTTATATATTGTCACCTGCTAAACATGACCTGTTACTTGTCTCCGGCTTAACCTTACTTACCAGCCTGGTGCCTGCTACATCTGCAGAGGGCCTTGCCCAAGCCTAATTTCCATCTAAAGGGGAGGAGAGTCCACGGCTTTATTCATTACTATTGGGAATTAAGAACCTGACCACCAGGAGGAGGAAAAGACACCCCAGCCAAAGGCTTAAATACCTCCCCCACTTCCCTCATCCCCCAGTCATTCTTTACCTTTCGTCACAGGAGGATAGCAGAGGAGTGCCAGAGTTTCAGAGTAGTCTCATATGGAGGGTAGTACTCTTTGCAGTGGGACTGGAGTTTTAAGTAGTCCTGTCAGCATCTCAGTGAGAGCCTGGGCAAAAGTCTGGAGGTGCAGAGAGAGTCTTTCTGCGAAACCATCCTGATTCATATTAACAGCACCATAAGCAATCAGCATTGATGAGTTTCGCTGCCTGCTTTCTTCACTCAAGTCCATGTCAGGAGCAAGGCTACTAACCTGTCACACTTGAAGGGCAGTGTTCCTGTTCCATGGCGTAGATTCTAGTAAGATCATTTCATTTTTTATTAATAATGATAACATAGAAGACAGGGTCACAATGTGGCACCTTTTTATCTTTACAGAATAAAGGGTTAATATTCCTGGAAGGGGGGATTATTGAACAGGGGGGTTTATACATGATATTATTTATTGTTTCATTGCTGCGTTATGTGTGAGATAAGGCTCTGGCAATGTGTGGAACTTTCAGGTTACTTGTGGAAACTTTGCACGGCCTTTTTTTGGCACGTTTTTCCCTAGTGCAGGAGCGGTCCTGCAAGGCATTCCATGTGACTGGGTGTAGATATCTATCCTTCCTGTTAATCTGTGGTGTAGGAGATGTAGCAGTTTCTGTAGTCCAGGTCCTACGAGGTGGTGAGTGCCCTGCCCTTTGGTGGTATAAATGTGCCTTTTTTAATAAATAAAGTTAGTCTAACCAAACGCACAAGCGATGGAGGACTCTGACTCGTTGGAAGGCTCTCTTTCCTTAATAAAGTCTCATTCCTGTGTTTATTGTGACGAGGTTCTGGTAAATCAGCCTGCTCAACTATGTTCCACATGCCTTGATAAAGTTACAACATCTAAATGTAAATGGATGTCTAGTACTACTGAGCCGTCCCGGTTCTTGTTAAGATGGCAAATATTATTAAGAATGAATGGGAGCGATTAGAGTCGTCCTTTTCCCCTTCTTCTTTTAAAATACTGTTCCCCATTCTGGTTTCTCAGCTTGAGCTGTGGGGGACCATTCCTAAGGTGGATGGGGCTGTTTCTATGCTCGCAAAGCGGACAACTATTCCCCCCAAAGATAGTTCGTCTTTTCAAGAGCCCATGGATAAAAAGATGGGAAAACATGTTGAGAAAGATGTTTCGGCACAAAGGGTTTGTTTTTCAGCCAGCAGCAGCAGCTCTGTGGATAAAATCTTAGTCTGCAAACATGACCTCTATTGTGAGGCTGTTGTCCCTGCCTTTTCAAGGAAAGATCCTTTTTGGTCCAGGATTGAATTCGATTATATCCACGGTTAGGGGAGGCAAGGGAGCTTTCCTACCGCAGGATAAGAAGGCTAAGGGATCTACTTTTCGTCCCTTTCGTGCGGTCAAGGCCCAGCACCAGCAACCTTCCGTGAAAGCGGACCAGTCTAAGGGATCGTGGAAGCCGGCTTAATCTTGGAATAGATCAGATCTATTCTGTCCCTAGTTCAAGTTAGAGGGACAGTTCATGATGACTGTAGACTTGAAGGACGCTTACCTTCATGTGCCAATTCACAAGGACCACTTCAGGTTCCTAAGATTTGCGTTTCCTTTTGGTCTGGCGATGGCTCCGAGAGCCTTCACAAAGGTTCTGGGGGTGCTGCTTGCAGTGGCCAGATCCAGGGGCATTGCGGTGGTGCCTTACCTGGACGACATCCTAGTTCAGATACCATCGCTCAGCCTTGCAGAGGATCATTTGAGGGCTCTTCTTCTGCTCCAATCTCACAGTTGGAAGATCAATGCAGGAAAGAGTTCCCTGGTTTCCAGCAACAGGGTGTAGTTCCTGGGCACGATAATAGACTCTATGTCCATGAAGATATTTCTCACAGATCAGCGGAGCAGGAAGCTTGCATCCACCTGTCTTGCCCTTTAGTCCTTCACAAGCCCGTCAGTGCCTCAATGTATGGAGTTGATAGCTCTCATGGTGTCAAGCATAGATGTCACCCCATTCACCAGGTTCCATCTCATACCTCTTTAATTGTGCATGCTGAGCCAGTGGAACGGCGATCATTCAGATCTATCACAGCTGATATCCATGGATACTCGGAACTCCCTCTCTTGGTGGATTTGTCCGGAGCAACTGTCCATGGGGACATCCTTCTTGCGACCGTCCTGGGAGGTTGTGACCACGAACGCCAGTCTGAAAGGATGGGGAGCTGTTTGGGGTGCCAGGATGGCACAAGGAAAGTGGTCCAGGGAGGGGTCTGTCCTTCCGATCAATATCCTAGAACTACAAGCAATTTACAATGCTCTGAAGGCATGGCCTTCTCTGGAGTTGGTCAGTTTCATCAGATTCCAGACCGACAACATTACCTCGGTGGCTTACATCAACCATCAGGGGGGTACGAGGAGCTTCCTCGCCATGAGAGAGGTGTCTCGGATTCTGGAGTGGGTGGAGTCCCATGACTGCTCACTCTCAGCGATTCACATTCCAGGTGTGGACAACTGGGAAGCGGACTTTCTCAGCAGAAATCTTTACATCCGGGGAATGGTCTCTTCACCCTGAGGTGTTTGCAGAGATTTTTCACAGATGGGGAGCGTCGGAGACAGATCTCATGGCGTCCAGACTCAATTGCAAGCTACCTCGATATGGGTCGAGGTCCAGGGATCCCTAGGCAGAGCTGATATATGCCTTAGTGGTTCCTTGGGGATTCAGCCTAGCTTACATTTTTCCACCGTTGTCACTTCTGCCTCGCGTAGTGGCAAAATCAAACAGGAGCGGGCCCCGGCCATTCTAATTGCTCCTTCGTGGCTGCGGAGGACGTGGTTTGCAGCTCTGGTGGGGATGTCATCCTCTCCGCCGTGGAGGTTACCCTGTCGCAGGGATCTGCTGTCACAGGGCCCCTTTCAACATCGAAATCTAGATTCTCTGAGGCTGACTGTGTCTAGATTGAACCGCCTAGTCTTAGCCAAGAGAGGCTTTTCAGAAAGTGTGATTGATACTCTAATTCAGGCAAGGAAGCCAGTCATTTGTCGCATCTACCATAAGGTGTGGAGGACTTGCTTGTCCTGGTATAATAAGCATGGATATCCTTGGCATAAGGTGAAAGTATCCAGGATTCTGGCCTTTCTCCAAGATGGTCTGGAGAAGGGTCTTGCCGCTAGTTCCTTTTAAAGGAACAGATTTTGACATTATCAGTTTTGTTGCATAGGAGACTCGCTGAGTTTCCTGACATTCAATCTTTTGTCTAGAATCAGGCCTGTCTTTAGACAGTCGGCTCCATCTTGGAGCTTAAACTTAGTCCTTAAGGTTTTGCAGAGGGTTCCGTTTGAATCTATGCATTCCATTGATATTAAGATTCTGTCCTGGAAGGTTCTCTTCCTGTTGGCTATTGCATCGGCAAGCAGAGTATATGAACTAGCTGCCTTGCAATATGATCCTCCTTATCTGGTGTTTCATGTGGATAAGGCTGTATTTCACACTGGGTTGGGGTTTCTCCCCAAGGTGTTGTCTAACTGTAACATCAATCAGGAAATAGTTGTTCCTTCTTTGTGTCCTAACCCTTCTTCTTCAAAGCAGAGGTTACTTCATAATCTGGACGTGGTTCATGCCTTGAAGTTCTATCTTCAGGCTACAAAGGATTTCTGACAGTCTTCATCTCTTTTTGTGGTGTATTCTGGGAAGCGCAAGGGGCAAAGGGCCTCTGCGACTTCTTTGTCTTTTTGGTTGAGGAGCTTGATTCGCTTGGCTTATGAGACAGTGGGACATATGCCTCCTCAGAGGATCACAGCTCATTCAACTAGAGCTGTGGCTTCGTCTTGGGCCTTCAAGAATGAGGCCTCTATGGAGCAAATTTGTAAGGCGGCTATCTGGTCCTCCTTACACACTTTTTTACAAAGTTTTACAAATTTGACGTTTTTGCTTCTGCGAAAGCTGTTTTTGGGAGAAAGGTTTTGCAGGCTGTGGTGCCCTCAGATTAGAGTCTGCCTTTTACCCTCCCGGTTTCATTCAGTGTCCTTTAGAGCTTGGGTATATGTTCCCAATAGTAATGAATGAAGCCATGAACTCTCCTTCCCTTTAGATGGAAAACCATCTCCGTTGGGCGGCCCTAAATTTATTCATCATCTGGCACCTTTTTTACCCTGATATTTCTCCTCCTGTTCCTGGTTCCCTCTGCATAATGACTGGGGGATGAGGGAAGTGGGGGAGGTATTTAAGCCTTTGGCTAGGGTATCTTTGCCTCCTCCTGGTGGCCAAGTTCTTTATTCCCAATAGTAATGAAGCTGTGGACTCTCCTTGATGGAAATTAAATTATCAGGTAAGCATAATTTATGGGGTTTTCATTTTTTTTGGTTTACCTTTAAGACCCCCAAATCTACCTTTCTGCATCAGACCTATCCTGCTCCTGGCTTTTGCATCACTAAATGTCTTTCAAATATTAGACACAGCTATTAGATACAACTAAGATTCTAATCCACTCTCTGATCCTTTTCCACCTTGACTATGACAACTCCATCCTCTCTGGTTTCCCTCTCTGTCTTGGAATGGACAGGTTCAGTTATAAAAATAGAATCACCTAGCTTATCTAACAGTGCACGTACCTAATATCCTATTTAGGCTAATTGATGAGCTGTAAACCCCGAATGTCAAGATATCTCCCTATTGGGAATATGTATTGGAGCAACCTGGTTGTCTAACTTATGTAGACAAATAAAACAAGCAATATAGGGAAACATATATGAACCAATATAAAAAGAAAAGCCTAGCTCTGCTACTAATTCATATATTTAAAATTGTATTCAAACTATATATCAAAATCACACATTTTATTAACTTGACCATAGGTAGTATGTCTTGGAGTTAACAGGATCTATTTCTTGTAAAAGCTATGAAGTAATACAGGAACACTTTAAATGTCTTAAATATGCTAGCTGTAATCTGAAAAAATTACTGTCCTTTTGATGTTTAATGGGAAACCCAAAATAAAAAATCCAGCTTCTCTTTTGACAATGCTGTGATTACAGTATTAACCTACCAATAGTATAGATTTCAGGTATATGATCTTCAGTACTCACGATTATGTAATTTCGGATGTTGTCTTTATTTATCTTCATAGTGAGTTCTCAGTCTGGAGGATGGACCACAAGAGTAGATATAATAAGGGATAAATTTAAAAAAGTGCATTGGTGCGTGCTAAGGAAGGTATTGCTAAACACTTACTCTAAAGATACAATCTCTGCTTGTATCAGACACGAATAAATGACCAATAACGAAGCCTAAGCCTCAAGATAGAGAAAGTGCGCTAACAAGCTAAAAGTATACACACCACATTAAAAGATATTTAAATTTATTAAATGAAATAGACAAATTACATAAAAACATATATAGAAATTAGCGGTAGGGACGTCTCCCTTGTATAAAAAATAGTAGTCCGTGCAAATATTTGCAAATAGCAGCTAACAATTGGTAGGATGTAAATAAATGTTAAAAAACAATCATAATCTTAAATGTATGGCATAACACTGATAATATTCATAAAAGCAAGGATTATTAATAAAAACAAGCACCAAGTTCAGAAATATAATCACAGTGCAGATGGCCGTGTGCAAATGAGCATCAATATTGTAGCATTACGGCTTGAATTCGTAACAAATTGGTGCCACAAACAGATACAATGTACTGTACCGTGAGTCAAGAGGGTACTCGGAGGGTGTTACCGAGGAAAGGAAATCTTACGGTCAAAGCTTGGACCTCGGCTGTAGTGACTGCAGTTCCTGGAAAGTAGAAGTGTACAGACCTCTGCACATGTGAGTCGGCGTCTGACGTCACAAACTTCCGCTCTTCTCAGGTAATAGATTGTTGTTCCAGCAGCGTGAGAAAGAAAACAGCTGATTGCTGTGTGCTGATGAAAACTTGCTGCGAGAGCAGATTTAACTGCTGTAGATGTATCCGTTGTTCCAATAAACTGGTAGGGCACAAGTTATCCCTTACCTTGGGATATACAAAGATACTGGTAACCCGGGTTAAAGTTGCAGTACAGGCTGTACTGAGATATCCCTTAGTGTTTCAAAGATACAATGTCACAGTGTCACATATGCAAGCGACGCGTTTCGCCCTCCCTTGGGCTTTATCAAGCTTGATAAAGCCCAAGGGAGGGCGAAACGCGTCGCTTGCATATGTGACATTGTATCTTTGAAACACTAAGGGATATCTCAGTACAGCCTGTACTGCAACTTTAACCCGGGTTACCAGTATCTTTGTATATCCCAAGGTAAGGGATAACTTGTGCCCTACCAGTTTATTGGAACAACGGATACATCTACAGCAGTTAAATCTGCTCTCGCAGCAAGTTTTCATCAGCACACAGCAATCAGCTGTTTTCTTTCTCACGCTGCTGGAACAACAATCTATTACCTGAGAAGAGCGGAAGTTTGTGACGTCAGACGCCGACTCACATGTGCAGAGGTCTGTACACTTCTACTTTCCAGGAACTGCAGTCACTACAGCCGAGGTCCAAGCTTTGACCGTAAGATTTCCTTTCCTCGGTAACACCCTCCGAGTACCCTCTTGACTCACGGTACAGTACATTGTATCTGTTTGTGGCACCAATTTGTTACGAATTCAAGCCGTAATGCTACAATATTGATGCTCATTTGCACACGGCCATCTGCACTGTGATTATATTTCTGAACTTGGTGCTTGTTTTTATTAATAATCCTTGCTTTTATTAATATTATCAGTGTTATGCCATACATTTAAGATTATGATTGTTTTTTAACATTTATTTACATCCTACCAATTGTTAGCTGCTATTTGCAAATATTTGCACGGACTACTATTTTTTATACAAGGGAGACGTCCCTACCGCTAATTTCTATATATGTTTTTATGTAATTTGTCTATTTCATTTAATAAATTTAAATATCTTTTAATGTGGTGTGTATACTTTTAGCTTGTTAGCGCACTTTCTCTATCTTGAGGCTTAGGCTTCGTTATTGGTTAGATATAATAAGGGGACAAACTGCAGATTCAAAAGGTTTTTGAGGTCATGTCATGAAAAAGTGCCACAAGCATATGTATAGCACAGACCCTGACATCGGTGTTCTATCAAATACTACTACTTGTAATGCGCATGTGCAAATTATGTAATTGCATTCCACAGATATGTGCAATATGCTGACATATATATATATGTTCATACACACTTAGCAGGGTAGGAACATTTGATAGGGGTTGTGGAAATAATTAAGCTATTGGCACATGCCGACTCAAGAGGTAGGAAAATCTGACAGTGGTTGCGGCAGAGAATCTCTAGTCCGGTGCTAAGCGGAGCAGTTCCGGACGTTGTGAGATGAGTCAGGTGTTTAGCGTCGGCAGCGTGTGAGCTACTCGCAAACAGTGCAGGGAATCCGCTGTTAGTGAGAGCGGAGTCTGTAGGCAGCGTGACGTAGAAGTCTCCTGCTGTGTGAAACGATACAGTGTTGCGGTTTAGGAATTAGAGGGTTGTGCTGCAACAAAGTGTAGGTTATTCTTGGATCTCACTCTGAATTAGATATTTGAGCTGAATAGAGGATTCGTTGCTAGATACTACAATTGAGGGAAGGCTAAGTTCAGGCGTCTTCACTATAATCACTCATGAACACAAAATACTTAGCCCTGAAACAGGAACAGGAGGAGCCTTATATAGACTTTTAGTAGAGCCTTAAAGGGGTAGATGTGGAACCTGACAATTTGCACTAGCCCTGCAAACCCTGCTGACTCGCACTGCACATTTGGACCAAAGTGTCCCGCAAGTTATGGCTGCTCCTGTTCCCGCTGCTGCACCTAGTCCTACCAGGAGCATGTCCTGTTCTGCACCTCTACCTCAGCGATATGGAGGTGATCCTAATCAGTGCAGAGGGTTTTTGAACCAGGTGGGCATTAAGTTTGAGATGTTACCTCAGGCGTTTCCCTCTGACAGAGCTAAGGTGGGATTTCTCATCTCGTTACTCTCTGGCACAGGTCTTGCCTATGAATTTGTGGCCTCCTTTCGAGGGGTATTTGATGTTCCGGCTTGCTCCTCCTCTGCTGCTAAACGACTCATGTCCATTCAGCAAGGTACAAGATCTGTTGCTCAGTATGCCATTGAGTTCCGTATGCTTGCCACAGAGGTAGGTTGGAACAATGATGCCCTTGTTGCCACCTTATTTCATGGGCTCTCTGATGCGATTAAAGACGAAGTTGCTGCCAGAGATTTACCAGAAGATCTTGAGGCATTGGTGTCTTTTTTGATCCTAATTGACATCAGACTAAGTGAGAGGCCCTCTTTCAAGGAGTGCTTGTGGAAGCCTCCTGTTCCGTTGTCTCCTACGTGTTCGTCGTTCCCACCCATACCTCCCTCTCCTCCCATGCCTCCTGGTCCCGAGTCACCAGGTATTGCTGAGCCGATGCAGTTGGGATTCACGTGTCTCTCCACGGCGGAGAGGGGCTCTGCCTCTATTGTGGGTTACAGGGCCACTTTTTGAAGTCTTGTCCTACACGGCCGAGAAACGCTCACACCTATGGTCCAGTTGGGGGCAGACCTTGGGTGGTTTATCCTTATTCCTGGAACCGCTAAAGGAGAAAACTTTGGTCACGGTTGTCCTCTCCTGGGTGGACTCCTCCATAGTCACCCAGGCTCTTGTTGACTACGGTGCTGTGGGCTATTTCATTGACAGTGCTTTTGTATCAAAGCACTCCATTCCTGTTTTGCCTCGGTCTGTTCTGCTTGCTATCGAGGCCATTGATGGCAGGCCCCTTCAGCCCGCACTCGTTACTCACGAAACTGCTCCGTTATCCTTGGCTGTTGGGGCTCTCCATTTTGAAACCCTCCAGTTCCAGGTGAAAAACTCTCCACATTTTCCGGTTGTTCTGGGTTATCCCTGGCTCCAAAAGCACAATCCCAGTCTCGACTGGCGCAGGTCCGAAATTATTTCCTCAATTGCCAGAGGAGTACCGAGAGTTCCTAAACGTTTTTGACAAGGTGCGTGCCGGTACGTTGCCTCCTCAATGGTCTTATGATTGTGCCATAGACCTGCAACCCAGAGCCATTCCTCCTCCGGGCCGGGTTTACTCTCTGTCTATTGCGGAGAATTGTGCTATGGAGGAGTATGTTGCCGATCCTCTGTCACGGGGGATCATCCACAAATCCTGCTCTCCTGCAGGGGCTGGCTTCTTTGTGAAGAAAAAGGGGGACGAGTTAAGACCATGCATAGATTATAGGGGTCTTAATCGTCTTACCATTAGGAATGCTTACCCTATTCCGCTCATTACGGAACTCTTTGACCGCCTCAAGGGAGCTACGGTCTTTACTAAACTTGATTTGAGAGGAGCGTACAATCTCGTTAGGATCAAGGAGGGCCACGAATGGAAAACCGCATTTAACACCAGGAGCGGGCATTATGAGTATCTTGTAATGCCCTTTGGCCTATGTAATGCTCCTGCTATTTTCCAGGAATTTATTAATGATGTCCTACGAGATATGTTGCAACAGTGTGTTGTTGTGTACCTAGACACATCCTCATACACTCACCCACACTTGAGGCTCATTGTTCTGATGTTACATGGGTTCTTCAGAGACTACGTGAGAACAGCCTGTTTTGTAAACTCGAGAAATGTGAGTTCCATCAGACTCAAGTAACCTTCCTGGGTTATGTTATCTCCATTGCAGGGTTCTCCATGGATCCTGACAAGTTATCTGCAGTTCTGCAGTGGCCTCGTCCAGTTGGTCTTCGGTCTAATCAACGTTTTTTGGGGTTCACCAATTACTATAGAAAGTTTATTAAAAACTTTTCTTCCTTAGTCAAACCTATCACAGACATGACCCGTAAAGAGAATGATCCACTCCATTGGTCAACTACTGCCATTAAGGCCTTTGATAGTCTTAAGACTGCCTTTGCTGCCGCTCCAGTTCTGGCTCATCCTAATCCTGTCTTGCCTTTCGTTCTTGAGGTTGATGCCCTCTTGTCTTAACGTCCTACGCCTGACGGTTGCTTGCATTCATGTGGTTTCTTCTCTAAGAAATTGCCTCCAGCGGAGTGCAATTATGAAATTGGCGACAGGGAATTACTGGCCATAATTTTGGCACTCAAGGAATGGACACATCTTCTCGAGGGTACTAGCGTGCCAGTGCTCATTCTTACTGACCACAAGAATTTAACGTATCTATCTGAAGCAAAACGTTTGTTGCCCCGACAGGCCAAATGGGCGCTATTTTTGTCTCTGTGTAATTATGTGGTCTCCTACCTGCCTGGTAGTAAGAATGTTAGGGCTGATGCCCTCTCTCTTGACAATTTTCGCCTCTGTCCAAGAAGGAGTCTGTACCTACTCCAGTTATACCTCCTGACCATATTTTGGCTACCATATGTACTAATTTGACTTCACCCTTGGGGGAGGAGATCCTGGCTCCTAGTGGTAAGTGTTTTGTTCCTGAGAATCTTCGAACTAAACTTTTGCACACTTACCACTATCCTAAAGCCGCAGGTCACCCAGGCAAGAACCAAATGATTTGGTCTGTCACTGGACAATTCTGGTGGCCAGGTCTTCGTTCTGATGTTGCTGCGTATGTTGCCTCCTGCTCAGTTTGTGCACAGAATAAGACTCCTCAGCGTCTTCCTGTGGGTCTTCTTCAACCTATTGCTAATAGTAAGCGTCCTTGGACACATCTTTCCATGGACTTCATTGTTGAGCTCCCTGTTTCCAATAGCAATACTGTTATCCTTATGGGGGTTGACCGTTTTTCTAAAATGTCACATTGCATTCCCTTGAAGAAGTTACCTACTGCTCAGGAACTTGTTTCAATTTTTGCCTGGGAGGTCTTCCGTTTACATGGGTTACCCAAGGAGATAGTGTTGGACCAGGGTAGCCAGTTTGTCTCCAGATTTTGGCGTTCCTTTTGTGCTCAAATGGGGTTCCAGCTTTCCTTCTCCTCCTATCACCCTCAATCCAATGGGGCTGTGTAACTGTCTAATAAAGCTCTGGAACAGTTCCTCCGTTGCTATGTCTCAGATCACCACAATAATTGGTCTGAACTCTTACCTTGGGCAGAGTTTGCTCGTAATAGTGCTATTAATGCTTCCTCCAATTTATCCCCGTTCATGGCGAATTATGGGTTTCAACCATCCTTCTTGCCCGAATCATTCATGTCTCGGGGTATTCCGGCTTTGGAGGAGCATTTCCGGCAACTCTGTTCCACGTGGGTGCAGATTCAGGACTGCTTTCAGGACTGCTTTTATCGTTCTATGCAGCGCCAAAAGTTCCAGGCTGATCGTAGGCATCTGCCAGCACCTTCCTTCCAGGTTGGTGAGAGAGTTTGGCTGTCCTCCCACAACTTGAACTTTCGTGTGCCTTCCGATAAACTTGCTCCCCATTATGTTGGTCCTTTTCAAATACTCCGACGGGTCAATCCTGTGGCCTATGCTCTTGACCTTCCTCCTGCAATGCGCATCTCCAATGTTTTTCATGTCTCCCTCTTGAAACCATTGGTTTGTAATCAGTTTACCACTGTGTTGCCTCGTCCCCGTCCTATCTTTGTTGACAACCATGAGGAGTATGAGGTCAGCAGCATTATTGACTCTCGTATGTCCAGGGACCGCGTACAGTATTTGGTTCACTGGAGGGGCTACGGTCCGGAGGAGCGTTCATGGGTTCCCTCCTCTGATGTTCATACTCCCGCCCTCCTCCATGCCTTCCATGCCCGTTTCCCCAATAAGCCTTTTGTCCTCCCACGGGGGAGGGGTCATTGAGGGGAAGGTACTGTCAGGGTTTTTTCCCTGTTTTGTTTGCCATGTGCTACCGGCAGCCATTTTACTTACCTCTCTTGCTGACTCTGGTGCATACTGTGTGATGCTGCTCATTTCCTGCACTTCCTTTTATGGCCAGACCAGTATACATCATCCGTGTTAGACAGGATGCAGTCTCAGAATTGTGATGTCATCACCTATTATTTAAAGGGCCTCTGTTCAGTATGCTTTGCCCTTGCGTTGTCTCGGACCTGTTTGAGAGAGCTCTTGTGTATTACCTGGCAGTCTGACGTCACTCCTGGTTCCTGATCCCTGGCTTGTTCCTGACTCTGCTGTTCTCCTTGTTCCTGATTCCGGCTCGTCTGACTACTCGCTTTGGCTCCTGACTCGGCTTGTCTGACTACCAGCTCTGGTTTTGACTCCTGGCTTGTTAATTGACTTGTGGACTTTTTATTATTTTTTGCTATTAATAAAGGTGTGATTATTTTTGCACTTCTCGTCTCAGTCTGATTCCTGGCACCCTGACATAGTCCTAGAGCAGATAAGTACATATTACCATACTTCTTTGGGATGGTGTTCGACACGGGAAACAACCAAACTTATAGGCTGCTGTACCTCCGTGAAGATTCGAGTCTCTGACCGTTGAGGTCACATGTGCAGGATCTGTCAGAGTACTCTGATCCTATTGGCTGGTGTCGATTTTTTTTTAAAAAAGAGGCAGAATATATCTACAAATATAATACTTTGTATCCACTTTGTATACTTTGTATGGGTTAGATTTTAACAAATAGATTTAGAATGAAATCATTCCAAACACAATGCACTTTTTATATATTTTTTTATTATTTATTTATTATTTTTTATCTCTCTATGTTTAATACTGTTCACTAATTTCTTGTCTTTTCTTTTTTTTTTTTTTTTTTTTTTTAAACCAGCCATTTTAACTGGTTATTTATTATCAATATGTCACCATATTAAAGTCAATAACTAACAGTCTCTACTGTTATTTTTGATACAGTATAAGTGTGTGATCATAATTATTTTATTATTATAACACATACCTATCACTTTAGTTTGTTTGAAAAATATTGCCATCATGTAATGTAGTCACATAGACATTTCCTCTAATATTTATTAAATTTTTATATCACATTGTTGCCTAAACCGCCGTTTCCGTTTGGTAAAGTATTGCCAATACCACCTTTAACATTAATTAAAGAGCTTAACCAATTAAAAAGTTTGGACAGACATTAAAGGAAGCTTAGGACTGCAGCTCCTTCATCTTCAAAAAGCCGTCACGAAGGGAGAAACGCGTTGATGTTTTTTTAATAAGTTGCAGCTAAAATAACCTACAATATTTGAACTCTTCACATACTCTCTGTGGGAACAGAGTTTTCTGCTGGGACTTGTCTATAAAAATATACCCAGGCTGAGATACCGAAAAATCGGCACATATACCCGAAGCCTGTGTCTACATCCACTAAGTCTGCACTACATAAGTGCCAAAGATTCTACTATCCTCTGCTAAAAAAAATTCCATTTGAAATTCTGCTTTAAAAGTTCTCAAGCACCATCTGAGTTTCCAGCGTGCTAATTGCACTTAAGAGCGTATAAGTTCTATCATCACATCGGGAGCATACAGATTAACCAGCTGGAAAGTTTTTTTTAAAAATCGACACCAGCCAATAACAGATCCTGCACATGTGACCACAACGGTTGGAGACTCGAATCTTCACGGAGGTACAGCAGCCTGTAAGTTTGGTTATTTCCCGTGTTGAACACCATCCCAAAGAAGAATGGTAATATGTACTTATCTGCTCTAGGACTGCTAGTATAACAAACATTCAGCTGTGGATACAAATTGTTTTTAACTGCCTGGAACTTTGCTATTTTTTCGGCAATCCTGCCTGGAACTTTGCTATATTTTTTTGGCAATCGTACCATATGTGTTTAAATCAAGTGGTGGCAATAATCTAGATGTATTGATTTTATATTTGTTTAGTAACTATATCGCAGACGTCCAATTTATATATTGTACATATTATTACAATCCATCTTCGTTACAGTTTTTATTTACCTGAATGTGAGGTCTAATTAAAACTTACTTATTGATACTTTTGGTTATCTAGGAGTTCTTACATAGTAAGATATATCTATATTCCACGTATACTTTAATTATACCTATGTCGGTTTTGTCTGTAAACCTTTAGCCTTTGAGCACTTCTAATATTTGTTTTGAATCTTTTCCTATATAAAGAGTTGGAATCAATAATTATTGTAGATCGGTGCTTGACGTTTTGTTCCTGAACCAAATAGAAACCTTTTCATAAACCTGTTAGAATAAGATGTCAAACACAGGTCATATTAGTTGAAAGTACATTTTAGAGTTTAAAGTCTAAACCCCTAGTGTTTTAACCCCTTGGCTGACCTTGTGGCAGCCAAGGAGTTAAAATTAACATCATAATTTATTGCTGGAACAGCTGTGATTATGTCTCTGGTGTAATGCAACAGAAAAAAAGCCAAACCTTCAGTAGCAAAAGTACCTTTTTTTTACCTATTAAAATGACAACACAGACATGGTACATTGAGATTTAAGAAGTCTTTAAGACTGACATACTAAGGGTGAGATTACATATGCGGCACAAGCTTCTGCTCAACCGCTGAAACCCACGTCGCCCATAATTTCACCTCGCACATCGGGGTATCATATAAACCCCACCGGCAGTTCATAAAGTGCCATAAGTCAGATAAACTAGCGATGTCCAGAAATGAGTGTTAATACAAATTTCTGGAGTCGCTAGTGACTTACAGCACTTTCGAAACTGCCGGTGCCTAAGAAAATTAAAAAATATATAAAATCTCCTGTAAAAGTCTAACCTGACTCCAAAAAACAAACCCGACACGTAAAACCGCTATATCCGCCATCAAATCTATATCGGAACTAATAATAAAGGTATTAACCCCCAAAACCGACAACCCCCCACAACGCAATATGCCTAATTAAACTATTAACCCATAATCTGCCAATCGCACACATCGTGATCTACCTAATAAAAGTTTTAGGTGCAAGGTAGGGTAGGGGGAGCAGAGTTAAAGTGAACAAGTAATTCAAATTGGTTACTTTCCTGATATAGGGTTAAGATAAATTTTGTAACAATATATAGTGATCAGAATTTTTCTGCCGCAGACACTGGACACAGAACAAGTAACAACTAGCAAACTAATTGTAAAAAAGTGTACAATTGAGTAAAAGTAGTTCAGGTTTGCGTTAAAGGTAATGACTCTGCTAAATCAGATATTTGTTACAGAATACTATTCCATTACATTTTCACTGGTTATCTTTATTAGAAAAATTATGTGTCGCAAAAAGGAATAATCATTCATACAGATAGCCTAAACTAGAATTAAAACACTTAAACCAGGAGGGATTAAAGGTATTCCCTGTTGAGATAATACATAAGTATAATAATATTTATCAGCCAGCAGTGTGTTATCAAAATAAGCTAAGCCTTTACAATCCGAGGGCTAATGTTAAGATTATTCTTATATTTTTACGAACTGCTAGGCTAAAATATGTATCAGTAAATATAAGGGAAACTTCTATTAAACCATGGTAAGCAATTAAAAAACAAGGAGAAGCGAGGCTACTCCTAAGGACCCCTGATGTGCGTTTCACAAAAAACGCTTCCTCAGAGGGGGTCGGCCGCTTGGAAGAAGACTTCACCACCTGGAACAGGACCTTCTCCACCAGACTTCAGAAACGCTGAGTACCTATTTGGGGGGTCAGACTTGGGCTTTTTTTTGGGGGGGGGGGGGGTTTAGTTTAGGGATTTATTGGGCAGTCTCAAAAGAACTGAATGCCCTTTTAAGGGCAATGCCCATTCAAATGCCCCTTAAGGGGCAATGGGTAGTTTAGGATTTTTAAGTGTTAGGTTTTTTATTTTGGGGGGGTTTGGTGGGTGGGGGTTATTACTGTTAGTGGGGGGGGACTTTAACTTAGGGCAATGCCCTACAAAATGCCCTTTTAAGGGCTATTGGTAGTTTAGTATTAGATTAGGAGGTGTTTTTTATTTTGGGGGGCTTTTTTATTTTCATAGGGATTAGGTTACATTTTCTTTATTTTTGATGATTTAGTTTATTATTTTATGTAATGTTAGATTTTTTTTTTGTAATCTTAGATTAACTTAATTTTTATTTTTTTATTTTTAAGTAGTGTTAGCTTTTTTATTTTAATTGTTTGTAATTTTTAATTTAGGTAATTTGGGTTAATTTAGGGGGTGTTAGGTTAGGGGAGGTTTGGTTAGGGTGCTTAGTAATTTAATTAGTTATTTGCGTTGTTTGGGTTTGGCGGATTACGGGTTAATAGTTTTATTAGGTTTATTTCGTTGTGGGTTAATGGTGGATTAGGGGTTAATAGTTTTATTAGGTAGATCTCGATGTGGAATAATGTCGGATTAGGGGTTAATATATTAGGTATTATGCGATGTGGGTTAATGGCGGATTAGGGGTTAATATAGTTTATTAGTTATTGCGGTGGGGGGATGACGGTTGACAGGTAGATTGATATTGCGCATGCGTTAGGTGTTAGTTACTATTTTCAGGGAGTTAAAGTGCTCACATACTCGGTGCAAGTCTTGCTGTGCCAGCTTATGTGTGGCGAGGTGAAAATGGAGTAAAATTTCTCAATTTTTGCCGTGTAAGTCCTTGCGCTGAAAATGATACCGACTTGCAATGCGGTTCTATGTTAGCTTATGCTAGTAAAAATTGTGGGTGACAAGTGAAATATACATATAAATGCGGCGCTGTATATGTGATACTAAAATCACTCACAAAAGCCAGCGACGCTGAATATGTAATCTTGGGTTTGGTAATTGAAACATGCTGTTGAGATAAAACCAAGAATTCTGTAAGAGTCTATTCACCAAGTAATACCCTTTTTTGTTGTCCTGCTAATTCTGCTAAAAATGACTATAGCCTCAATTCTGGCTCATAAAGGAATGCAATATATTTTTCCATATTATTTATCTAATTAAATTTACTTTACATATTTAATATATGTCTAATACAATTAAAAGGACATGAAACACAAAACTTTTCTTTCACGATTTACATAGAACGTACAATTTTTTTTTTTATATTAAATTTTTATTGAAGTGCTTAAATTAGGCATACAAACAGTATAAGCACATAGGAAATTGCCATTCAGTACAGAAGGAAAAATTTACAGTCCAGCTTAGATCTATAATGGTATAGGAAACATTCTGCACAGCTCACCTATGAAATAAAAACAGTTAGTGATGGCAAAATTAAATACATGGTGCCTATTCATAAGGGAACCTTCCATATCAAAACTAATAGGTCTCTCTTGGACCTTAAGTACAGAAACACAGCTTATATAAAGGAAAGGTATAATGGAGTGTAGAGACCACTCTTGGATCTCTCTATGCTAACCTCATTTTCTTCTGTTATGTGTGATCAGTCCACGGGTCATCATTACTTCTGGGATATTATCTGCTCCCCTACAGGAAGTGCAAGAGGATTCACCCAGCAGAGTTGCTATATAGCTCCTCCCCTCTACGTCACCTCCAGTCATTCTCTTGCACCCAAAGACTAGATAGGAGGTGTGAGAGGATTATGGTGATTATACTTAGTTTTTATAACTTCAATCAAAAGTTTGTTATTTTACAATAGCACCGGAGCGTGTTATTACTTCTCTGGCAGAGTTTGAAGAAGAATCTACCAGAGTTTTTCTTATGATTTTAACCGGAGTAGTTAAGATCATATTGCTGTTTCTCGGCCATCTGAGGGAGGTAAAAGCTTCAGATCAGGGGACAGCGGGCAGTTGAATCTGCATTGAGGTATGTAGCAGTTTTTATTTTCTGAATGGAATTGATGAGAAAATCCTGCTATACCGTTATAATGACATGTATGTATACTCTACACTTCAGTGTTCTGGGGATGGTATTTCACCGGAATTACTCTGTTAAAATACATTTCACCTTTTAATAGGTATTTAATTCATGTTAAACGTTTTTGCTGGAATGTAGAATCGTTTGCATTTCTGAGGTACTGAGTGAACAAATATTTGGGCATTATTTTTCCACTTGGCAGTTTGCTTGTTTTGATTATGACAGTTTCGTTTCTCTCTCACTGCTGTGTGTGAGGGGGAGGGGCCGTTTTTGGCGCTCTTTGCTACGCATCAAAAATTTCCAGTCAGTTACACTTATATTTTCTGCATGATCCGGTTCATCTCTAACAGAACTCAGGGGTCTTCAAACTTCTTTGAAGGGAAGTAGATTCTCTCAGCAGAGCTGTGAGATTTATATAGTGACTGTGTTTTAAAACGTTGCTCTGTGATTCTTATGTTTAAAATTTAATTAGTATTGCTTTACTAATGGGAACAAACCTTTGCTAACAAGTTATGTTGTTTTTAAAGAGTGATGCTATAACTGTTTTTCAGTTCATTATTTCAACTGTCATTTAATCGTTTAGTGCTTCTTTGAGGCACAGTACGTTTTTGTTAAATAAGATTGTAACCAAGTTGCATGTTTATTGCTAGTGTGTTAAACATGTCTGATTCAGAGGAAGATACCTGTGTCATTTGTTCCAATGCCAAGGTGGAGCCCAATAGAAATTTATGTACTAACTGTATTGATGCTACTTTAAATAAAAGCCGATCTGTACAAATTGAACAAATTTCACCAAACAGCGAGGGGAGAGTTATGCCGTCTAACTCGCCTCACGTGTCAGTACCTGCGTCTCCCGCCCGGGAGGTGCGTGATATTATGGCGCCTAGTACATCTGGGCAGCCATTACAGATAACATTACAAGATATGGCTACTGTTATGACTGAAGTTTTGGCTAAGTTACCAGAACTAAGAGGCAAGCGTGATCACTCTGGGGTGAGAACAGAGTGCGCTGATAATTCTAGGGCCATGTCTGATACTGCGTCACAGCTTGCAGAGCATGAGGACGGAGAGCTTCATTCTGTAGGTGACGGTTCTGATCCAAGCAGATTGGATTCAGATATTTCGAATTTTAAATTTAAATTGGAAAACCTCCGTGTATTACTAGGGGAGGTTTTAGCGGCTCTTAACGATTGTAACACTGTTGCAATACCAGAGAAAATGTGTAGGTTGGATAAATACTTTGCGGTACCGGCGAGTACTGACGTTTTTCCTATACCTAAGAGACTAACTGAAATTGTTACTAAGGAGTGGGATAGACCCGGTGTGCCGTTCTCACCCCCTCCAATATTTAGAAAGATGTTTCCAATAGACGCCACCACACGGGACTTATGGCAAACGGTCCCTAAGGTGGAGGGAGCAGTTTCTACTTTAGCTAAGCGCACCACTATCCCGGTGGAGGATAGCTGTGCTTTTTCAGATCCTATGGATAAAAAATTAGAGGGTTACCTTAAGAAAATGTTTGTTCAACAAGGTTTGATATTGCAACCCCTTGCATGCATCGCGCCGATTACGGCTGCGGCTGCATTTTGGATTGAGTCTCTGGAAGAGAACCTTAGTTCCGCTACGCTGGACGACATTACGGACAGGCTTAGAGTCCTTAAACTAGCTAATTCATTTGTTTCGGAGGCCGTAGTACATTTAACCAAACTTACGGCTAAGAATTCAGGATTCGCCATTCAGGCACGTAGGGCGCTGTGGCTAAAATCCTGGTCGGCTGATGTAACTTCTAAGTCCAAATTACTTAATATACCTTTCAAGGGGCAAACTTTATTTGGGCCCGGTTTGAAAGAAATTATCGCTGACATTACAGGAGGTAAGGGCCACGCTCTACCTCAAGACAAGGCCAAAGCTAAGGCTAGACAGTCTAATTTTCGTCCCTTTCGGAATTTCAAAGCAGGTGCAGCATCAACTTCCACTGCACCAAAACAGGAAGGAGCTGTTGCTCGTTACAGACAAGGCTGGAAACCTAACCAGTCCTGGAATAAGGGCAAGCAGGCCAGAAAACCTGCTGCTGCCCCTAAGACAGCATGAACCGAGGGCCCCCGATCCGGGACCGGATCTAGTGGGGGGCAGACTCTCTCTCTTCGCCCAGGCTTGGGCAAGAGATGTCCAGGATCCCTGGGCGCTAGAGATCATATCTCAGGGATACCTTCTAGACTTCAAATTATCTCCCCCACGAGGGAGATTTCATCTGTCAAGGTTGTCAACAAACCAAATAAAGAAAGACGCGTTTCTACGCTGTATACAAGATCTATTATTAATGGGAGTGATCCATCCGGTTCCGCGGTCGGAACAAGGACAGGGGTTTTACTCAAACCTGTTTGTGGTTCCCAAAAAAGAGGGAACTTTCAGGCCAATCTTGGATTTAAAGATCCTAAACAAATTCCTAAGAGTTCCATCGTTCAAAATGGAAACTATTCGGACAATCTTACCCATGATCCAAAAGGGTCAGTACATGACCACAGTGGATTTAAAGGATGCTTACCTTCACATACCGATTCACAAAGATCATTACCGGTATCTAAGGTTTGCCTTCTTAGACAGGCATTACCAGTTTGTAGCTCTTCCATTCGGATTGGCTACGGCTCCAAGAATCTTCACAAAGGTTCTGGGTGCCCTTCTGGCGGTTCTGAGACCGCGAGGAATTTCGGTAGCTCCGTACCTAGACGACATTCTGATACAAGCTTCAAGCTTTCAAACTGCCAAGTCTCATACAGAGTTAGTTCTGGCATTTCTAAGGTCGCATGGATGGAAAGTGAACGAAAAGAAGAGTTCTCTCTTGCCTCTCACAAGGGTTCCATTTTTGGGGACTCTTATAGATTCCGTAGAAATGAAGATTTATCTGACAGAAGACAGATTAACAAAGCTTATAAATGCATGCCGTGTCCTTCATTCCATTCAACTTCCGTCAGTAGCTCAATGCATGGAGGTGATCGGCTTAATGGTAGCAGCAATGGACATAGTTCCCTTTGCACGCCTACATCTCAGACCGCTGCAATTGTGCATGCTGAGTCAGTGGAATGGGGATTACTCAGATTTGTCCCCCACTCTGAATCTGGATCAAGAGACCAGAAACTCTCTTCTATGGTGGCTTTCTCGGCCACATCTGTCCAGGGGGATGCTTTTCAGCAGGCCGGACTGGACAATTGTAACTACAGACGCCAGCCTTCTAGGTTGGGGCGCTGTCTGGAATTCTCTGAAGGCTCAGGGACAATGGAGTCAGGAGGAAAATCTCCTGCCAATAAACATTCTGGAATTGAGAGCAGTTCTCAATGCCCTTCTAGCTTGGCCCCAGTTAAAGACTCGGGGGTTCATCAGGTTTCAGTCGGACAACATCACGACTGTAGCTTACATCAACCATCAGGGAGGGACAAGAAGCTCCCTAGCAATGATAGAAGTATCAAAGATAATTCGCTGGGCAGAGTATCACTCTTGCCACCTGTCAGCAATCCACATCCCGGGAGTGGAGAACTGGGAGGCGGATTTCTTGAGTCGCCAGACTCTTCATCCGGGGGAGTGGGAACTTCATCCGGAGGTCTTTGCCCAAATACTTCGACGTTGGGGCAAACCAGAGATAGATCTCATGGCGTCTCGCCAGAACGCCAAACTTCCTCGCTACGGATCCAGATCCAGGGATCCGGGAGCGGTTCTGATAGATGCTTTGACAGCACCTTGGAACTTCAGGATGGCTTATGTGTTTCCACCCTTCCCGCTGCTTCCTCGATTGATTGCCAAAATCAAACAGGAGAGAGCATCAGTGATTCTAATAGCGCCTGCATGGCCGCGCAGGACTTGGTATGCAGATCTAGTGGACATGTCATCCTGTCCGCCGTGGTCTCTACCTCTAAGACAGGACCTTCTGATTCAGGGTCCATTCAAACATCAAAGTCTAACTTCTCTGAAGCTGACTGCTTGGAAATTGAACGCTTGATTTTATCAAATCGTGGGTTTTCTGAGTCGGTTATTGATACCCTGATACAGGCTAGGAAGCCTGTTACCAGAAAGATTTACCATAAAATATGGCGTAAATACCTATACTGGTGTGAATCCAAAGATTACTCCTGGAGTAAGGTTAGGATTCCTAGGATATTGTCTTTTCTACAAGAAGGTTTAGAAAAGGGTTTATCGGCTAGCTCATTAAAAGGACAGATCTCAGCTCTGTCCATCTTGTTACACAGGCGTCTGTCAGAAAATTCAGACATCCAGGCCTTTTGTCAGGCTTTAGCTAGGATCAAGCCTGTGTTTAAAACTGTTGCTCCGCCATGGAGTTTAAACTTAGTTCTTAACGTTTTACAGGGTGTTCCGTTTGAACCCCTTCATTCCATTGATATAAGATTGTTATCTTGGAAAGTTCTATTTTTAGTGGCTATTTCCTCGGCTCGAAGAGTCTCTGAGTTATCAGCCCTTCATTGTGATTCTCCTTATCTGATCTTTCACTCAGACAAGGTAGTTCTGCGTACTAAACCTGGGTTCTTACCTAAGGTTGTCTCTAACAGGAATATCAATCAAGAGATTGTTGTTCCCTCCTTGTGTCCAAATCCTTCTTCAAAGAAGGAACGTCTTCTACACAATCTGGATGTAGTTCGTGCCCTCAAGTTCTACTTGCAGGCAACTAAAGATTTTCGCCAAACTTCTTCCCTGTTTGTCGTTTATTCTGGACAGAGGAGAGGTCAAAAAGCTTCTGCTACCTCTCTCTCTTTTTGGCTTCGTAGCATAATACGTTTAGCCTATGAGACTGCTGGACAGCAGCCTCCTGGAAGAATTACAGCTCACTCCACTAGAGCTGTGGCTTCCACTTGGGCCTTTAAGAATGAGGCCTCTGTTGAACAGATTTGCAAGGCTGCAACTTGGTCTTCGCTTCATACTTTTTCCAAATTTTACAAATTTGACACTTTTGCTTCTTCGGAGGCTATTTTTGGGAGAAAGGTTCTTCAGGCAGTGGTTCCTTCTGTATAATGAGCCTGCCTATCCCTCCCGTCATCCGTGTACTTTTGCTTTGGTATTGGTATCCCAGAAGTAATGATGACCCGTGGACTGATCACACATAACAGAAGAAAACATAATTTATGCTTACCTGATAAATTCCTTTCTTCTGTTGTGTGATCAGTCCACGGCCCGCCCTGTTTTTTTAAGGCAGGTACATATTTTTTAAATTATAATTCAGTCACCACTACACCCTTGGCTTCTCCTTTCTCGTTGGTCTTTGGTCGAATGACTGGAGGTGACGTAGAGGGGAGGAGCTATATAGCAACTCTGCTGGGTGAATCCTCTTGCACTTCCTGTAGGGGAGCAGATAATATCCCAGAAGTAATGATGACCCGTGGACTGATCACACAACAGAAGAAAGGAATTTATCAGGTAAGCATAAATTATGTTTTTTATTTTTCTAGAAGATACCACGGGATACACCCTCATTTATGCCCATCTTGTTTTGCTAATCTCTAATCCCCAAAAAAGAAAAACAAAGGCCTCTCTTGGACCTTATCCTTTAGTGTTTGATGATAGGGGAGCTTGATAAGGGGTATAAAATAATATTGGGAGAAATTAACTATTTGAATTGCTTTTACTGTTGAGCCCGCTTTACATTGACGGCAAAAATAATATATAAGAGAAGCTAGGGAAAATATATATATATATATATATATATATATATATATATATATATATATATATATATATATATATATATATATAACTATACATGAAATGAGGCACATGGAAGGTTAGGAATGCCTGGGATCTCTAGGGTATAGTGAAAACATTTTATGCTGGTGAGGGAAAAAAAAATACTGATCAGTGACTTATATAGTTCAGGGTAAGTATAAACAACAAATTAATTAGGAACAGCGCTATCCTAGAACAAATCAAGGGTCTCAACTGAGGTAAATTAAAATGAGAGTCCCCCCTCTATGCATAGAAATAAGAAAATGAAAAAGTCTGTCCCACCTTGACATAAGTGCAATGCGGTAAACCTGTGGTGATAAGTACCAACTCAATGCAATGATAGTTATAGCAATGATAGTGTGCGAAACTAAGGGGCAAGAAAACTTGGTTAAGTAGATGACATTATTCCCCAAGCAGCTGGAATAAAATTAAACATGGGATAGAAATAGGGGGCTCACCTCCCCGGCCGCAGGAAGCCAACCCCCTCTGTGAGGATCATATAGATGTCAAATGACATGCAGCAGGGAAATATATAATAGCGTTGCCCCAAGTGTTCTAATATCTACCAAATAAGTAGTGGAGTCAGGCAGGCAGTACTCGAATATCTACATACGGAACATATGTGTTCGGCAACCCATGCCGCAAACATGTGAATATGCAGTCAGGGGGAGAGAGGAGAACACACATAAGAAAATAAACCAGTATGAACATAGGTTGTAACATAAACATTTATAGTGTCCTCGTTCCGGCAATAAAACTGATCAATGGCCAGTCCGGGAGCAAATTTCAATGACGTGAGACAAATACTCTGTTACCCAACTCCGGTTTTTGATGGTATGTAGAAAGTCCCAATTGATGTAAGTTGGTCACCGGGTTTCCCTGAGAACAAAAGTAGGACATAATGATTGATCCCTGGGTATAACATTGGGGGTAAATACTGAATAAGGAAGCTCCTGCGCTCATAGGTCTTAGCCGCATCCGCTGTTGTGAGGCTCAAGGCTAGCGCTGCGATGCTGTATCTGTCAGCTCTCTGCATGATGGCAAAACCCGAAACGGCTCTCTCAAGCTTTAAGTCCTCGACTGGCCTATCGCTCCCTGCTGGGATCAAGGCATCAGATGCCCGGTCTTTTAGATCCACATCCAGAGTAGGAGTTAAGTGCTGGGGCCCCAAAGCACTACCACATTCTTCTGTTGTAGAATCGTGTTCCAGCCGAGGGACCAGGCAGGGTCGATAAGTGATTCCAGGGTTGGACGCCATGTGCAGTGTTTCGTCAAAGTCAACTCGGTAATCCATGAGCAAATAACTCAGCTGCTCCAAGATTTCCATAGCACCCTTCATATCTATCCTCTCTGTGAGGTGTAAAGCGGGCATGTTAGATAAAGGTTGTACAATTTTAGCAGTGATTTGTAAGGTAACACTGCGAGTAACGACAGAGAAGATACTCCGCCGGGGGGTCTAGTAGGAGGCCGTAACCTCTAGTAGTATCCAGGAGGCTTAAACTTATTCCTATGCTGGTGTAAGTGGCTTCAATCTGTAGGGTATGCTATGCTATAGGATAAATGTTGTAAATCTGCATTCAGTTAGGCTGCAAAATTTAGCTTTTGAGAGATTTAAGTCCAAGGGTTGGAGCAGTAAGCAAACATGCGACCTGACATGGCCGCCACCCGGAAGTTCCCCCAGAACGTACAATTTTAAACAACTTTCCAATATATTTCTATTATCAAATTTACTTAATTCTCTTGGTATCCTTTATTGAAAGAGCAGCAATGCACTGCTGGGAGCTAGCTAAAATGATCAGGTGAGCCAATAAAAAGAGGCGTACATTTGCAGCCATTAATCTGCAACAAGCATTGCTGCTCCTGAACCAACTTAGGTATGCTTTTTAGCAAAGGATACAAAGGGAACAAAACAAATTTGATGAAAGAATAAAATTGGAAAGTTGTTTAAAATGACCTGCTCTATTTGAATTGTGAAATAAACATTTTGGTTTGATGTCCTTTTTTTAAATTGTCCCATTTGGATATCTAATTTATTTATATTTCCATATTAGATTGTAAGATTATTTACAGATAAAAATGTAAATAAGACATACTTCAAATTGATGTGCTTGAAATATATTTCCTAAGTTTTATAAATTAACCAGCATCAATAAACTTTTTTCTTGAGGGCTTATGGGTGAAATGAAAGTTTGTTTTGTGTGCAGACATGAAGAGGATATATTTGTTGGAAAAATAATATCAACATTAAACATTTTGAAGCTGATCACAATCTATTTGATAACTATGCATATTAGCAGCAGACCAATGCGATCACAATCAGTTATTTATTATCAGTTCTGTGAAAAAAATGTACCTATATTTAATGTGCCAGTATTATTTATATACACTAATCACATTTCACAGCTAAAAGAACTTGATAAACCCCAGACAACACTTTTTAACTCAATAACGAACACCACAAAAAGTTTTGCACATGTGTAAAACACAATAACATTACTTACCCCTGCCATAGAGGATGACTTTAAGGGGACGATTTATTATGCTGCGAATGCAGCAGTTTCCGCGCGAGCCTTCAGGCTCGCTGGAAACATAAGTTAAGAAGTAGCGGTCATAAGACCACTGCTCCTTAGATCTTCCGCTACATCTGAGGCGGCGGAAAGCAATCATCCCGATCCGATCAGGATGATTGACGCCCCCTGCTAGCGGCCGATTGGCTGCGAATGTGCAGGGGGTAGTATTGCACAAGCATTTTACAAGAAATGTTTGTGCAATGATAAATGCATTTATTGATTTGTGGTGGATATGATCTGCTACAGCGGATCATGTTCGCCCGCACAATGTTAAATCAGCCCCTAGGAATCAACGCTACCAGATACAGGCGCTACCTGCTCAATCAATGGAAGTTGAAAAATATATAACCCATTGATATTAATAAAGGACTTGATTCCAATATTTCAGAAATTATTGCTCATTATAAAAAGAAAAGGATCAGACTTAGAGGCCCATTTATCAAGCTCCGAATGGAGCTTGAAGGACCGTGTTTCTGGCGAGTCTTCAGACATGCGAGAAACAGCAGTTATGAAGCAGCGGTCTTGTATGTGAGTGTATGAGTGTATGTGTACTTAGTCATTTTATTTTTGATGTGTTTTGTGCAACTTTTTAATTTTGTGAAACGGTTAACCACAGCTCTGAGGTTGCGGTAATGATTCTAGCGTAAACTCAACTTGTTATATGAGTGCAATTTAAACAGAACCCAAACAATCGCAAAAACTCCACTTAAAATCTAGCCCACGGTTATTTATTTTAATCCATATATTACATAAGTTATTTAAAAGCGTTCTCACCTGCTCTATACTTTCTACACAATGCATGCACTTATCCTATGTCAGAGTGGAAGACAAACTGTGCATGCTGGCAAAGATTCAAGTAAACAGTGAATTGGAATACAAGTGCTGAGTCCCTCTCTGACATACTGAGCATGTGCAACAGGTCCAATGCAATATGATGCTTCTGTATTAAAGGGACATTATACACTAGATTTTTCTTTGCATAAATGTTTTGTAGAAGATCCATTTATATAGCCCATCTGGGTGTGTTTTTGTAACAATGTATAGTTTTGCATATTTCTTAAATGGACACTGTACCCAAAAATGTAATTTCGTGATTCAGATTGAGCATGAAATTTTAAGCAACTTTCGAATTTACTCCTATTATCAAATTTTCTTCATTATCTTGGTATCTTTATTTGAAATGCAAGAATGTAAGTTTAGATGCCGGCCCATTTTTTGTGAACAACCTGGGTTGTCCTTGCTGATTGGTGGATAAATTCATCCACCAATAAAAAAAAAGTGCTGTCCAGAGTACTGAAACCAAAAAAAAGCTTAGATGCCTTCTTTTTCAAATAATGATAGCAAGAGAATGAAGAAAAATTGATAATAGGAGTAAATTAGAAAGTTGCTTAAAATTGCATGCTCTTTCTGAATTACAAATGCAAAAATTTGGGTTCAGTGTCCCTTTAATAACATTCTGCTGATTTTCAGACTCCTAACCAAGCCCCAAAATATCAGATGTAGCCCCAGGTCTACAGAGTCCTGTTGCTTTTGTTTGTGTAATCTGCCTTTTCATATGCAGGGGGGGGGGGGTGTCTGCTCTTCTGGCTTTCTCAGCCTCTTTCACTGGGTGTCCCAGCCTAACCTCATCAACAGTGCTAAACTTGAAGCTTCTAAGTAAGTTTTTAAACGGTTTTATGCTGAATTTTTTTATCAGTATCTGTGCATCTTATTCTTCTTTATAATAGTGTCTACATGCAGTTATGAAAATAGATGTACACTGTCCCTTTAATGGGCTATGCAGCATGTTTACACATTGGAGATGCTGACGGCAACCTCATCATCTAAAGAAAAGGGATTATAATTCGGCCAATAATATATAACACATTTAATAGATATAAAGAGTTTTATGACCATTTTTTTTTCTTTCATGATTCAGACAGAGCATACAATTTTAATCAACTTTCTAATTTACTTCTATTATTTAATTTGCTTCCTTTTCTTGTTATCCTTTGCTGAAAGGTTTATCTAGGCAAGCTCTGGAGCAGCAGAGAACCTAGGTTCTAGCTGCTGATTAGTTGCTACATATATACACTGATTATCATTGGCTCACCCATTTGTTCAGTTAGAAACCAGTAGTGCATTGCTGCTCCTTGAACAAATTATATTAAGAGAATTAAACAGATTAGATAATAGAAGTAAATTAGAAAGTTGTTTAAAAGTGTATTATCTATCTGAATCTCGAAAAAAAATATTTTGGGCTTCATGTACCTTTTAAAAATAATCCAATTATAGTAAAAAAAAAAATGTTAATACTATTAATTATATTAATACATATCATTAATTCATAGTCATATCATTTACTATAACTTGATGTCATTTTTTTTATATTTTAATAGCTTTTTCTTCTGTTATGTGTGATCAGTCCACGGGTCATCATTACTTCTGGGATATTATCTGCTCCCCTACAGGAAGTGCAGGAGGATTCACCCAGCAGAGTTGCTATATAGCTCCTCCCCTCTACGTCACCTCCAGTCATTCTCTTGCACCCAAAGACTAGATAGGAGGTGTGAGAGGACTATGGTGATTATACTTAGTTTTTATAACTTCAATCAAAAGTTTGTTATTTTACAATAGCACCGGAGCGTGTTATTACTTCTCTGGCAGAGTTTGAAGAAGAATCTACCAGAGTTTTTCTTATGATTTTAACCGGAGTAGTTAAGATCATATTGCTGTTTCTCGGCCATCTGAGGGAGGTAAAAGCTTCAGATCAGGGGACAGCGGGCAGTTGAATCTGCATTGAGGTATGTAGCAGTTTTTATTTTCTGAATGGAATTGATGAGAAAATCCTGCCATACCGTTATAATGACATGTATGTATACTCTACACTTCAGTATTCTGGGGATGGTATTTCACCGGAATTACTCTGTAAAAATACATTAAACCTTTTAATAGGTATTTAATTCATGTTAAACGTTTTTGCTGGAATGTAGAATCGTTTGCATTTCTGAGGTACTGAGTGAATAAATATTTGGGCATTATTTTTCCACTTGGCAGTTTACTTGTTTTGATTATGACAGTTTCGTTTCTCTCTCACTGCTGTGTGTGAGGGGGAGGGGCCGTTTTTGGCGCTCTTTGCTACGCATCAAAAATTTCCAGTCAGTTACTCTTGTATTTTCTGCATGATCCGGTTCATCTCTAACAGAACTCAGGGGTCTTCAAACTTCTTTGAAGGGAGGTAGTTTCTCTCAGCAGAGCTGTGAGACTTATGTAGTGACTGTGTTTTAAAACGTTGCTCTATGATTTTTATGTTTAAAATTTAATTAGTGTTACTTTACTAATGGGAACAAACCTTTGCTAACAAGTTGTGTTGTTTTTAAAGAGTGATGCTATAACTGTTTTTCAGTTCATTATTTCAACTGTCATTTAATCGTTTAGTGCTTCTTTGAGGCACAGTACGTTTTTTGTTAACTAAGATTGTAACCAAGTTGCATGTTTATTGCTAGTGTGTTAAACATGTCTGATTCAGAGGAAGATACCTGTGTCATTTGTTCCAATGCCAAGGTGGAGCCCAATAGAAATTTATGTACTAACTGTATTGATGCTACTTTAAATAAAAGCCAATCTGTACAAATTGAACAAATTTCACCAAACAGCGAGGGGAGAGTTATGCCGTCTAACTCGCCTCACGTGTCAGTACCTGCGTCTCCCGCCCGGGAGGTGCGTGATATTATGGCGCCTAGTACATCTGGGCAGCCATTACAGATAACATTACAAGATATGGCTACTGTTATGACTGAAGTTTTGGCTAAGTTACCAGAACTAAGAGGCAAGCGTGATCACTCTGGGGTGAGAACAGAGTGCGCTGATAATTCTAAGGCCATGTCTGATACTGCGTCACAGCTTGCAGAGCATGAGGACGGAGAGCTTCATTCTGTAGGTGACGGTTCTGATCCAAGCAGATTGGATTCAGATATTTCAAATTTTAAATTTAAATTGGAAAACCTCCGTGTATTACTAGGGGAGGTCTTAGCGGCTCTTAACGATTGTAACACTGTTGCAATACCAGAGAAAATGTGTAGGTTGGATAAATACTTTGCGGTACCGGCGAGTACTGACGTTTTTCCTATACCTAAGAGATTAACTGAAATTGTTACTAAGGAGTGGGATAGACCCGGTGTGCCGTTCTCACCCCCTCCAATATTTAGAAAGATGTTTCCAATAGACGCCACCACACAGGACTTATGGCAAACGGTCCCTAAGGTGGAGGGAGCAGTTTCTACTTTAGCTAAGCGCACCACTATCCCGGTGGAGGATAGCTGTGCTTTTTCAGATCCTATGGATAAAAAATTAGAGGGTTACCTTAAGAAAATGTTTGTTCAACAAGGTTTTATATTGCAACCCCTTGCATGCATCGCGCCGATTACGGCTGCGGCAGCATTTTGGATTGAGTCTCTGGAAGAGAACCTTAGTTCCGCTACGCTGGACGACATTACGGACAGGCTTAGAGTCCTTAAACTAGCTAATTCATTCATTTCGGAGGCCGTAGTACATTTAACCAAACTGACGGCTAAGAATTCAGGATTCGCCATTCAGGCACGTAGGGCGCTGTGGCTAAAATCCTGGTCGGCTGATGTAACTTCTAAGTCCAAATTACTTAATATACCTTTCAAGGGGCAAACTTTATTTGGGCCCGGTTTGAAAGAGATTATCGCTGACATTACAGGAGGTAAGGGCCACGCTCTGCCTCAAGACAAAGCCAAAGCTAAGGCTAGACAGTCTAATTTTCGTCCCTTTCGGAATTTCAAAGCAGGTGCAGCATCAACTTCCACTGCACCAAAACAGGAAGGAGCTGTTGCTCGTTACAGACAAGGCTGGAAACCTAACCAGTCCTGGAATAAGGGCAAGCAGGCCAGAAAACCTGCTGCTGCCCCTAAGACAGCATGAACCGAGGGCCCCCGATCCGGGACCGGATCTAGTGGGGGGCAGACTCTCTCTCTTCGCCCAGGCTTGGGCAAGAGATGTCCAGGATCCCTGGGCGCTAGAGATCATATCTCAGGGATACCTTCTAGACTTCAAATTATCTCCCCCAAGAGGGAGATTTCATCTGTCAAGGTTGTCAACAAACCAAATAAAGAAGGACGCGTTTCTACGCTGTGTACAAGATCTATTATTAATGGGAGTGATCCATCCGGTTCCGCGGTCGGAACAAGGACAAGGGTTTTACTCAAACCTGTTTGTGGTTCCCAAAAAAGAGGGAACTTTCAGGCCAATCTTGGATTTAAAGATCCTAAACAAATTCCTAAGAGTTCCATCGTTCAAAATGGAAACTATTCGGACAATCTTACCCATGATCCAAAAGGGACAGTACATGACCACAGTGGATTTAAAGGATGCTTACCTTCACATACCGATTCACAAAGATCATTACCGGTATCTAAGGTTTGCCTTCTTAGACAGGCATTACCAGTTTGTAGCCCTTCCATTCGGATTGGCTACGGCTCCAAGAATCTTCACAAAGGTTCTGGGTGCCCTTCTAGCGGTTCTGAGACCGCGAGGAATTTCGGTAGCTCCGTACCTAGACGACATTCTGATACAAGCTTCAAGCTTTCAAACTGCCAAGTCTCATACAGAGTTAGTTCTGGCATTTCTAAGGTCGCATGGATGGAAAGTGAACGAAAAGAAGAGTTCTCTCTTGCCTCTCACAAGAGTTCCATTCTTGGGGACTCTTATAGATTCTGTAGAAATGAAGATTTATCTGACAGAAGACAGATTAACAAAGCTTCTAAATGCATGCCGTGGCCTTCATTCCATTCAACTCCCGTCAGTAGCTCAATGCATGGAGGTGATCGGCTTAATGGTAGCAGCAATGGACATAGTTCCCTTTGCACGCCTACATCTCAGACCGCTGCAATTGTGCATGCTGAGTCAGTGGAATGGGGATTACTCAGATTTGTCCCCCACTCTGAATCTGGATCAAGAGACCAGAAACTCTCTTCTATGGTGGCTTTCTCGGCCACATCTGTCCAGGGGGATGCCGTTCAGCAGGCCGGACTGGACAATTGTAACAACAGACGCCAGCCTTCTAGGTTGGGGCGCTGTCTGGAATTCTCTGAAGGCTCAGGGACTATGGAGTCAGGAGGAAAGTCTCCTGCCAATAAACATTCTGGAATTGAGAGCAGTTCTCAATGCCCTTCTAGCTTGGCCCCAGTTAAAGACTCGGGGGTTCATCAGGTTTCAGTCGGACAACATCACGACTGTAGCTTACATCAACCATCAGGGAGGGACAAGAAGCTCCCTAGCAATGATAGAAGTATCAAAGATAATTCGCTGGGCAGAGTCTCACTCTTGCCACCTGTCAGCAATCCACATCCCGGGAGTGGAGAACTGGGAGGCGGATTTCTTGAGTCGTCAGACTCTTCATCCGGGGGAGTGGGAACTTCATCCGGAGGTCTTTGCCCAAATACTTCGACGTTGGGGCAAACCAGAGATAGATCTCATGGCGTCTCGCCAGAACGCCAAACTTCCTCGCTACGGATCCAGATCCAGGGATCCGGGAGCGGTTCTGATAGATGCTTTGACAGCACCTTGGAACTTCAGGATGGCTTATGTGTTTCCACCCTTCCCGCTGCTTCCTCGATTGATTGCCAAGATCAAACAGGAGAGAGCATCAGTGATTCTAATAGCGCCTGCATGGCCGCGCAGGACTTGGTATGCAGATCTAGTGGACATGTCATCCTGTCCGCCTTGGTCTCTACCTCTAAGACAGGACCTTCTGATTCAGGGTCCATTCAAACATCAAAGTCTAACTTCTCTGAAGCTGACTGCTTGGAAATTGAACGCTTGATTTTATCAAAACGTGGTTTTTCTGAGTCGGTTATTGATACCCTGATACAGGCTAGGAAGCCTGTTACCAGAAAGATTTACCATAAAATATGGCGTAAATACCTATACTGGTGTGAATCCAAAGATTACTCCTGGAGTAAGGTTAGGATTCCTAGGATATTGTCTTTTCTACAAGAAGGTTTAGAAAAGGGTTTATCGGCTAGCTCATTAAAGGGACAGATCTCAGCTCTGTCCATCTTGTTACACAGGCGTCTGTCAGAAAATTCAGACATCCAGGCCTTTTGTCAGGCTTTAGCTAGGATCAAGCCTGTGTTTAAAGCTGTTGCTCCGCCATGGAGTTTAAACTTAGTTCTTAACGTTTTACAGGGTGTTCCGTTTGAACCCCTTCATTCCATTGATATAAAATTGTTATCTTGGAAAGTTCTATTTTTAATGGCTATTTCCTCGGCTCGAAGAGTCTCTGAGTTATCAGCCCTACATTGTGATTCTCCTTATCTGATCTTTCACTCAGACAAGGTAGTTCTGCGTACTAAACCTGGTTTCTTACCTAAGGTTGTCTCTAACAGGAATATCAATCAAGAGATTGTTGTTCCATCCTTGTGTCCAAATCCTTCTTCTAAGAAGGAACGTCTTCTTCACAATCTGGATGTTGTTCGTGCCCTCAAGTTCTACTTGCAGGCAACTAAAGATTTTCGCCAAACTTCTTCCCTGTTTGTCGTTTATTCTGGGCAGAGGAGAGGTCAAAAAGCTTCTGCTACCTCTCTCTCTTTTTGGCTTCGTAGCATAATACGTTTAGCCTATGAGACTGCTGGACAGCAGCCTCCTGAAAGAATTACAGCTCATTCCACTAGAGCTGTGGCTTCCACTTGGGCCTTTAAGAATGAGGCCTCTGTTGAACAGATTTGCAAGGCTGCAACTTGGTCTTCGCTTCATACTTTTTCCAAATTTTACAAATTTGACACTTTTGCTTCTTCGGAGGCTATTTTTGGGAGAAAGGTTCTTCAGGCAGTGGTTCCTTCTGTATAATGAGCCTGCCTATCCCTCCCGTCATCCGTGTACTTTTGCTTTGGTATTGGTATCCCAGAAGTAATGATGACCCGTGGACTGATCACACATAACAGAAGAAAACATAATTTATGCTTACCTGATAAATTCCTTTCTTCTGTTGTGTGATCAGTCCACGGCCCGCCCTGTTTTTTAAGGCAGGTAAATATTTTTTAAATTATAATTCAGTCACCACTACACCCTTGGCTTCTCCTTTCTCGTTGGTCTTTGGTCGAATGACTGGAGGTGACGTAGAGGGGAGGAGCTATATAGCAACTCTGCTGGGTGAATCCTCTTGCACTTCCTGTAGGGGAGCAGATAATATCCCAGAAGTAATGATGACCCGTGGACTGATCACACAACAGAAGAAAGGAATTTATCAGGTAAGCATAAATTATGTTTTTTACATTAAGTACAGCAAACATTGGGGTTGGTAATGGTGCAGACACCCTTAAACAGTATTTAATAAGCAATATAACTTCATATCTGAAACCAATGAGCAATTCAGTGTTTGTCAAATACAAATGTTACAGCACATAAAGCAGCAGATTATTTATTACAAATTGGTAGGAACAAGTCACAGCTTTTTAGAAAGTTAGAAACTCTAAACAAATATTTCAGTTGGAACATTCCTCTTTCTCCTTCCAAACTTCAGGGCTAGAAAAAAAAAGCAGGCAAAGTGCATTTACATTGAGATACTCTAAAATGTGTGTGTGTGTGTGTGTGTGTGTATATATATATATATATATATATATATATATATATATATATATATATATATATATATATATATATATATATATATATATATATATATATATATATACTGTGTGTGTATGTATATATATATATATATATATATATATATACTGTATGTATGTGTGTGTGTGTGTGTGTGTGTGTGTGTGTGTGTGTATATATATATATATATATATATATATATATTTCTCTTGTAAGGTGTATCCAGTCCACGGGTCATCCATTACTTGTGGGATATTCTCCTTCCCAACAGGAAGTGGCAAGAGGATCACCCACAGCAGAGCTGCTATATAGCTCCTCCCCTAACTGCCATATCCAGTCATTCTCTTGCAACTCTCAACAAGCATGGAGGTAGTAAGAGAGAAATGGTGTAACGTAGTGTTTTTTTTACTTCAATCAAAAGTTTGTTATTTTAAATGGTACCGGAGTTGTACTACTTTGTCCCAGGCAGAAAATAGAAGAAGAATCTGCCTGTGATTTCTATGATCTTAGCAGGTTGTAACTAAGATCCATTGCTGTTCTCACACATGACTGAAGAGAGAGGTAACTTCAGCGGGGGAATGGCGTGCAGGTTATCCTGCTATGAGGTATGTGCAGTTAAAATTTTTTCTAGAAGATGTGAATGCTAGAAAATGCTGCTGATACCAGATTTATGTAAGGTAAGCCTGAATAAGGTGATTTAATAGTGACTGGTATCATGCTTACTTTCTGAGGTAATACTCTTATAGATTTGCAATATAAATCGTTTGCTGGCATGTTTAAACATTTTTATATATACTTTGGTGATAAAACTTTATTGGGGCCTAGTTTTTTTCCACATGGCTGGCTTAAATTTGCCTAGAAACAGTTTCCTCAGGCTTTCCACTGTGTTACTATGAGTGGGAGGGGCCTAATTTAGCGCTTTTTTGCGCAGTAACTTTTACAGACTGAGACATCCAGCTTCTTCCAGGAGTCCCCTGAATGCTATAGGACCTCTCTCAAGGGCTCTTAGGCTTTCCAAAATCGTTTGTTGGGGAAGGTAGGCCCACAGCAAGGCTGTGGCAGTTTGGTGTGCTGTTAAAAAACGTCTATCGTTTTTTTGATTAGTTTTTTGAACTAAGGGGTTAATCATCCATTTGCAAGTGGGTGCAATGCTCTGTTAGCTTATTATACACACTGTAAAAATTTCGTTTGATTTACTGCTTTTTTCACTGTTTTTCAAATTCTGACAAAAATTGTTTCTCTTAAAGGCACAGTACCGTTTTTATTTTTTGCTTGTTAACTTGATTTAAAGTGTTTTCCAAGCTTGCTGGTCTCATTGCTAGTCTGTTTAAACATGTCTGACATAGAGGAAACTCCTTGTTCATTATGTTTAGAAGCCATGGTGGAACCCCCTCTTAGAATGTGTACTAAATGTACTGATTTCACTTTAAGTAATAAAGATCATATTATGTCTTTAAAAAATGTATCACCAGAGGAATCTGACGAGGGGGAAGTTATGCCGACTAACTCGCCCCACGTGTCAGACCCTTTGACTCCCGCTCAAGGGACTCACGCTCTAATGGCGCCAAGTACATCTAGTGCGCCCGTAGCGTTTACTTTACAAGACATGGCGGCGGTCATGGATAATACACTGTCAGCGGTGTTATCCAGACTACCTGGGTTTAGAAGAAAGCGAGATAGCTCTGGAGTTACAAGAAATACAGAGCATACTGACGCTTTAAGAGCTATGTCTGATACTCCCTCACAATATACAGAAGCCGAGGAAGGAGAGCTTCTTTCTGTGGATGATGTTTCTGACTCAGGGAAAAAGATTCAACCTGATTCTGATATGTCTACATTTAATTTTAAGCTTGAACACCTCCGCGTGTTGCTCAGGGAGGTTTTAGCTGCTCTGAATGACTGTGATACAATTGCAGTGCCAGAAAAATTGTGTAGATTGGACAAATACTATGCAGTGCCGGTGTGCACTGATGTTTTTCCAATACCTAAAAGGTTTACAGAAATTATTACTAAGGAATGGGATAGACCAGGTGTGCCATTCTCTCCCCCTCATATTTTTAAGAAAATGTTTCCAATAGATGCCACCACACGGGACTTATGGCAGACAGTCCCTAAGGTGGAGGGAGCAGTTTCTACCCTAGCTAAGCGTACTACTATCCCTGTCGAGGTGTCGAGGACAGTTGTGCTTTCTCAGATCCAATGGATAAAAAGTTAGAGGGTTACCTTAAGAAAATGTTTATTCAACAAGGTTTTATTCTACAGCCCCTTGCATGCATTTCCCCAGTCACTGCTGCTGCGGCTTTCTGGTTTGAGTCTCTGGAAGAGGCTTTACAGGTAGAGACCCCATTGGATGACATACTTGACAAGCTTAGAGCACTTAAGCTAGCCAATTCTTTTGTTTCTGATGCCATTGTTCATTTGACTAAACTAACGGCTAAAAAATTCTGGTTTTGCTATTCAAGCGCCCAGGGCGCTATGGCTTAAATCATGGTCAGCTGACGTTACTTCAAAGTCTAAGCTGCTTAACATTCCCTTCAAGGGGCAAACCCTATTCCGGCCTGGTTTGAAGGAGATCATTTCTGATATCACTGGAGGAAAAGGTCATGCCCTTCCTCAGGATAGGTCCAAATCAAGGGCCAAACAGTCTAATTTTCGTGCCTTTCGAAACTTCAAGGCGAGTGCGGCATCAACTTCCTCTAATGCAAAACAAGAGGGAACTTTTGCCCAGTCCAAGTCGGTCTGGAGATCTAACCAGACCTGGAACAAAGGGAAGCAGGCCAAAAAGCCTGCTGCTGCCCCTAAGACTGCATGAAGTATCAGCCCCCTATCCAGTAACGGATCTAGTAGGGGGCAGACTTTCGCTCTTCGCCCAGGCTTGGGCAAGAGATGTCCAGGATCCCTGGGCGTTGGAAATTGTATCCCAGGGATATCTTCTGGACTTCAAAGCTTCTCCTCTAAAAGAGAGATTTCACCTTTCACAATTATCTACAAACCAGATAAAGAGAGAGGCATTTTTACACTGTGTTCAAGACCTCCTAGTTATGGGAGTGATCCACCCAGTTCCAAAGGAGGAACAGGGGCAAGGATTCTATTCAAATCTGTTTGTGGTTCCCAAAAAAGAGGGAACCTTCAGACCAATCTTAGATCTCAAGATCTTAAACAAATTTCTCAGGGTCCCATCATTCAAGATGGAGACTATTCGTACCATCCTGCCTATGATCCAGGAGGGTCAATACATGACTACGGTGGATTTAAAGGATGCGTATCTTCACATTCCGATACACAAAGATCATCATCGGTTTCTCAGGTTTGCCTTCCTAGACAGGCATTACCAGTTTGTAGCTCTTCCATTTGGGTTAGCTACAGCCCCAAGAATCTTTACGAAGGTTCTGGGGTCACTTCTGGCGGTCCTAAGGCCGCGGGGCATAGTAGTGGCCCCTTATTTAGACGACATTATGATACAGGCGTCAAATTTCAAAATTGCCAAGTCTCATACGGACATAGTTCTGGCATTTCTGAGGTCGCATGGGTGGAAAGTGAATGAAGAAAAGAGTTCTCTATCCCCTCTCACAAGAGTATCCTTTCTGGGAACTCTAATAGATTCTGTAGAAATGAGGATTTACCTGACAGAGACCAGGTTATCAAAACTTCTAAATTCCTGCCGTGTTCTTTATTCCACTCCTCGCCCTTCGGTGGCTCAGTGTATGGAAGTAATAGGCTTAATGGTAGCGGCAATGGACATAGTGCCGTTCGCCCGCCTACATCTCAGACCGCTGCAACTCTGCATGCTCAGCCAGTGGAATGGGGATTACACAGATTTGTCCCCTCTACTAAATCTGGATTAAGAGACCAGGGATTCTCTTCTCTGGTGGCTATCTCGGGTCTATCTGTCCAAAGGTATGACCTTTCGCAGGCCAGATTGGACAATTGTAACGACAGATGGCAGTCTGGAACTCCCTGAAGGCTCAGGGATCGTGGACTCAGGAGGAGACACTCCTTCCGATAAACATTCTGGAACTAAGAGTGATATTCAATGCTCTTCAGGCTTGGCCTCAGCTAGCGACAATGAGGTTCATAAGATTTCAGTCGGACAACATCACGACTGTGGCTTACATCAACCATCAAGGGGGAACAAGGAGTTCCCTAGTGATGTTAGAAGTCTCAAAGATAATTCCCTGGGCAGAGATTCACTCTTGCCACCTATCAGCTATCCATATCCCAGGTGTAGAGAACTGGGAGGCGGATTTTCTAAGTTGACAGACTTTTCATCCGGGGGAGTGGGAACTCAATCCGGAGGTGTTTGCACAATTGATTCATCATTGGGGCAAACCAGAACGGGATCTCATGGCGTCTCGCCAGAACGCCAAACTTCCTTGTTACGGATCCAGGTCCAGGGACCCCAAGGCAACGCTGATAGATGCTCTAGCAGCACCTTGGTCCTTCAACCTGGCTTATGTGTTTCCACCGTTTCCTCTGCTCCCTCGTCTGATTGCAAAAATCAAGCAGGAGAGAGCATCAGTGATTTTGATAGTGCCTGCGTGGCCACGTATGACTTGGTATGCAGATCTGGTAGACATGTCATCCTTTCCACCATGGACTCTGCCGCTGAGACAGGACCTTCTACTTCAAGGTCCTTTCAACCATCCAAATCTAATTTCTCTGAGGCTAACTGCCTGGAGATTGAACGCTTGATTTTATCAAAGCGTGGTTTCTCCGAGTCAATTCAGGCTCGAAAGCCTGTCACCAGGAAAATCTATCATAAGATATGGCGTAAATATCTTTATTGGTGTGAATCCAAGGGCTACTCATGGAGTAAGGTCAGGATTCCCAGGATATTATCTTTTCTCCAAGAAGGATTGGAGAAAGGATTGTCAGCTAGTTCCTTAAAGGGACAGATTTCTGCTCTGTCTATTCTTTTGCACAAGCGTCTGGCGGATGTTCCAGACGTTCAGGCATTTTGTCAGGCTTTAGTTAGAATCAAGCCTGTGTTTAAACCTGTTGCTCCACCTTGGAGCTTAAATTTGGTTCTTAAAGTTCTTCAGGGGGTTCCGTTTGAACCTCTTCATTCCATAGATATCGAACTTTTATCTTGGAAAGTTCTTTTTTTTTGGTAGCTATTTCCTCGGCTCGTAGAGTTTCCGAGTTATCTGCCTTACAATGTGATCCTCCTTAACTGATCTTCCATGCAGATAAGGTAGTTCTGCATACCAAACCTGGGTTTTTACCTAAGGTGGTATCTAATAAGAATATCAATCAGGAGATTGTTGTTCCATCATTGTGTCCTAATCCTTCTTCAAAGAAGGAACGTCTATTACACAATCTTGGCGTGGTTCGTGCTTTAAAGTATTATTTACAAGCTATTAAAGATTTTCGTCAAACATCTGCATTGTTTGTTGTCTACTCTGGACAGAGGAGAGGCCAAAAGGCTTCGGCAACTTCTCTTTCTTTTTGGCTAAGGAGTATAATACGTTTAGCTTATGAGACTGCTGGCCAGCAGCCTCCTGAAAGGATTACAGCTCATTCTACTAGAGCTGTGGCTTCCACATGGGCCTTTAAAAATGAGGCTTCTGTTGAACAGATTTGCAAGGCGACGACTTGGTCTTCGCTTCAAATCTTTTCAAAATTCTATAAATTTGATACTTTTGCTTCTTCGGAGGCTATTTTTGGGAGAAAGGTTTTACAGGCAGTGGTACCTTCCATTTAAGTACCTGCCTTGTCCCACCCTTCATCCGTGTACTTTAGCTTTGGTATTGGTATCCCACAAGTAATGGATGATCCGTGGACTGGATACACCTTACAAGAGAAAACATAATGCTTACCTGATAAATTTATTTCTCTTGTGGTGTATCCAGTCCACGGCCTGCCCTGTCATTTTAAGGCAGGTATTTTTTAATTTTAAACTACAGTCACCACTGCACCTTATGGTTTCTCCTTTCTCTGCTTGTCTTCGGTCGAATGACTGGTTAGGGGAGGAGCTATATAGCAGCTCTGCTGTGGGTGATCCTCTTGCAACTTCCTGTTGGGAAGGAGAATATCCCACAAGTAATGGATGATCCGTGGACTGGATACACCACAAGAGAAATCAATTTATCAGGTAAGCATAAATTATGTTATATATATATACTGTATGTATGTGTGTGTGTGTGTGTATGTGTGTATATGTTACAACTACAATAAAAGATTATCTTATGTATGAAGTCCTGTGAGTGCCCTCCTTCTCTACTAGTATTCTATGCATACCACTTGAGGATTGCACCCAGGCACTGGAAACATTGATGTGGAAGGAGTGCTGGGCCACCGGCTACCATATATATATATACTGTATGTATGTGTGTGTGTATATGTGTGTGTGTATATATATATATATATATATATATATATATATATATCTGAACACAAAACTGGCACTCTCTGGTCTTTCCAAAAAAAATCTTTTACTGTGAAAGTAGTGACGTTTCGGGGACAAAGTATCCCCTTCCTCAGACCTCAGATACTTTGTCCCCGAAACGTCACTACTTTCACAGTAAAAGATTTTTTTTGGAAAGACCAGCGAGTGCCAGTTTTGTGTTCAGCTATATTTAATTACACTAGCACCCTGGCAGTTGATATACTGAGTCAGAGTGCTCTCCCTTGTTGCTATATGTGTGTATGTGTGAGTATGTATATGTGTATGTATATATATATGCAAAAGTTTAGGCACCCCTGACAATTTTCATAATTTTCATTTATAAATAACAGTCTAAAAAAATTTAAAAAATATTGAACTACAGAAAGAAATAAACAAACAAATGGGCTATTTCTTTCATGCAATTGGCAAGAGTCCATGAGCTAGTGACATATGGGATATACAATCTTACCAGGAGGGGCAAAGTTTCCCAAACCTCAAAATGCCTATAAATACACCCCTCACCACACCCACAATTCAGTTTTACTAACTTTTCCTCCTATGGAGGTGGTGAAGTAAGTTGGTGCTTGATTTTTATGATTTCTTCTGTGATAAGCGCTTCTAAGCATTCTGAAGCCCAATTCCTCTCAGAGTACAGTGTTTGTCAGAGGGATGTGAAGAGAGTATCGCCTTTTTTGATTTTATGATTTCCCTCACGGGAAATGTTTTCAAGGGTTCTCTGTTATCGGTCGTAGGGATTCATCTCCTACCTCCCTTTTCAGATTGACGATATACTCTTATATACCATTACCTCTGCTGATAGCTTTCAGTACTGATTTGGTTATCTTCTATATGTGGATGGGTGTCTTTCGGTAAGTATGTATCATTATTTAAGACACTCTCAGCTATGGTTTGGTGCTTTATGTATAAAGTTTTAAATATATGTATTTTACTTATATTTGCCATGAGTCAGGTCTATGTGTATTTCCCTTTGCAGTTGTTATGGGAATCAAGTTTGTCTTACCTGGGGTATAGTCTTTTTTTTCAATTTGACTTGTTTTTTCTTTGAAACTTGTGGGCAAATTAGGCTTGCGAGGGCACAAAATGCTGTTATTTATTGCGTCATTTTTGGCGCGAGAATTTTTTTGGCACGAATGTGCGTCTGTAATGATGCAAGTTCATAATTTCCTGCGTCTTAGTTGACGCTAGGTTATTTTGCACTAAATTGTGTTTGTTATGACGCCAGTTGCGTCATTTCCGGATGTTTGTTGGCGCCCAAAAAACTCTCCCAACTTCCTTTTGCATTGTGCGTCATACTTGGTGCCAAAAAAAAATAGTTTTATTTTACCTCACTTCCTATATGCTCCTTGTCTTCTTTATGCTCAGAGGGCTATGCTATTTGATTTGTTTGCCAATTTTAACATTTGCATTTTTTCCCATTCCTGGAACTGCTATATGTGGAAATAAGATATTTCTGTTTATATGTTATTTTTACTTTTACATTTTACAAGCTGTTTCAATCTGATCCTGTCTCAGAAGCTGATGTAGGAACCATGCTGACTGAACACAGTTCTACCAAAGCTAAGTGTTTCTGTTGTAAGCTAGTGGAGATTATATCTCCAGCTGTATTGTGTAACAGTTGTCATGATAAGCTTTTGCATGCAGAAAAGGTTTCTATTAGTGCTAGTACATTATCTGTTATTCCTTCAACATCTAAAGTACATGATATCCCTGTTGATATGTAAAATTATATTGCTGATGCGATACAGAAGGCTATGGCTGCTATACCACCTTCAAATAAACGTAAAAGGTCTTTTAAAACCTCATAATACTGATGAAATTTGTAATGAATGGCAACATACTGATATATCCTCCTCTGATGAGGATCTCTCTGACTCAGAAGATCCTACTTTAGACATTGACACTGATAAATCATCTTATCTTTTTAAGATTGAGTATATTCATTCTTTGTTAAAAGAAGTATTGATAACTTTGGATATTGAGGAGTCTGGTCCTCTTGATAATAAAATCAGTAAACGTTTAAATTCTGTCTATAAACCTCATGTGACTACTCCTGAGGTTTTTCCTGTTCCTGATGCCATTTCTGATGCGATTGATAAGGAATGGGCTAAGCTTGGTACTTCTTTTGTTCCTTCTTCAAGGTTTAAAAAGATGTATCCTTTGCCAGTGGCTAAATTAGAGTTTTGGGGAAAAGTCCCTAAGGTTAATGGGGCTATTTCTACTCTTGCTAAACGTACTACTATTCCTATGGAAGATAGTACTTCTTTCTTTCATGTAATTAGCAAGAGTCCATGAGCTAGTGACGTATGGGATATACATTCCTACCAGGAGGGGCAAAGTTTCCCAAACCTTAAAATGCCTATAAATACACCCCTCACCACACCCACAAATCAGTTTTACAAACTTTGCCTCCTATGGAGGTGGTGAAGTAAGTTTGTGCTAGATTCTACGTTGATATGCGCTCCGCAGCAGGTTGGAGCCCGGTTTTCCTCTCAGCGTGCAGTGAATGTCAGAGGGATGTGAGGAGAGTATTGCCTATTTGAATGCAATGATCTCCTTCTATGGGGTCTATTTCATAGGTTCTCTGTTATCGGTCGTAGAGATTCATCTCTTACCTCCCTTTTCAGATCGACGATATACTCTTATATATATACCATTACCTCTGCTGATTTTCGTTTCAGTACTGGTTTGGCTTTCTACAAACATGTAGATGAGTGTCCTGGGGTAAGTAAATCTTATTTTCTGTGACACTCTAAAGCTATGGTTGGGCACTTTGTTTATAAAGTTCTAAATATATGTATTCAAACATTTATTTGCCTTGACTCAGGATGTTCAACATTCCTTATTTTCAGACAGTCAGTTTCATATTTGGGATAATGCATTTGAATCAATCATTTTTTCTTACCTTAAAAAAAATAAATTTGACTTTTTCCCTGTGGGCTGTTAGGCTCGCGGGGGCTGAAAATGCTTCATTTTATTGCGTCATTCTTGGCGCGGACTTTTTTGGCGCAAATTTTTTTTCTGTTTCCGGCGTCATACGTGTCGCCGGAAGTTGCATCATTTTTGACGTTCTTTTGCGTCAAAAGTGTCTGCGTTTCCGGATGTGGCGTCATTTTTGGCGCCAAAAGCATTTAGGTGCCAAATAATGTGGGCATCTTATTTGGCGCTAAAAAAATATGGGCGTCACTTTTGTCTCCGCATTATTTAAGTCTCATTATTTATTGCTTCTGGTTGCTAGAAGCTTGTTCACTGGCATTTTTTTCCCATTCCTGAAACTGCCATTTAAGAAATTTGATCAATTTTGCTTTATATGTTGTTTTTTCTATTACATATCGCAAGATGTTCCACGTTGCAACTGAGTCAGAAGATACTTCAGGAAAATCGCTGCCCGGTGCTGGAGCTACCAAAGCTAAGTGTATCACTTTTGGTATCTGTTCCTTCAGCTGTTGTTTGTATTAAATGTTATGACAAACTTGTTAATGCAGATAAAATTTCCTTTAGTACTGTTACATTACCTGTTGCTGTTCCGTCAACATCTAATACTCAGAGTGTTCCTGATAACATAAGAGATTTTGTTTCTAAATCCATTAAGAAGGCTATGTCTGTTATTTCTCCTTCTAGTATACATAAAAGTCTTTTAAAACTTCTCTTTTTTCAGATGAATTTTTAAATGAACATCATCATTCTGATACTGATAATGGTTCTTCTGGTTCAGAGGTTTCTGTCTCAGAGGTTGATGCTGATAAATCTTTGTATTTGTTCAAGATGGAATTTATTCGTTCTTTATTTAAAGAAGTATTAATTGCATTAGAAATAGAGGATTCTGGTCCTCTTGATACTAAAACTAAACGTTTAAATAAGGTTTTTAAATCTCCTGTAGTTATTCCAGAAGTGTTTCCTGTCCCTGATGCTATTTCTGAAGTAATTTCCAGGGAATGGAATAATTTGGGTAATTCATTTACTCCTTTTAAAACGTTTTAATTATATCCTGTGCCATCTGACAGATTAGAGTTTGGGACAAAATCCCTAAGGTTAATGGGGCTGTCTCTACTCCTGCTATATTTTTAGCGGATGTTGCTGCAGCTTCAACTTTTTGGTTAGAAGCTTTAGCGCAACAAGTAACAGATCATAATTCTCATAGCATTATTATTCTATAACATGCTAATTATTTTATTTGTGATGCCATCTTTGATATCATTAGAATTGATGTCAGGTATATGTCTCTAACTATTTTAGCTAGAAGAGCTTTATTGCTTAAAACTTGGAATGCTGATATGTCTTCTAAGTCAACTTTGCTATCCCTTTCTTTCCAGGGTAATAATTTATTCGGTTCTCAGTTGGATTATTTTATCTCAACTGTTACTGGAAGGAAGGGAACTTTTTTACCACAGGATAAAAAATCTGAGGTAAATTTAGGTCTAATGATCGTTTTGGTTCCTTTCATCACAACAAGGAACAAAAGCCTGATCCTTCATCCTCAGGAGCGGTATCAGTTTGGAAACCATCTTCACTTTGGTATATATCCAAGCCTTATAGAAACCCAAAGCCAGCTCCTAAGTCCCCATGAAGGTGCGGCCCTCATTCCAGCTCAGCTGGTATGGGGCAGTTTACGTTCTTTTCAAAGAAATTTGGATCAATTCCGTTCACAATCTCTGGTTTCAGAACATTGTTTCAGAAGGGTACAGAATTGGCTTCAAGTTAAGGCCTCCTGCAAAGAGATTTTTTTCTTTCCCGTGTCCCAGTAAACCCAGCAAAGGCTCAAGCATTTCTGAAATGTGTTTCAGATCTAGAGTTGGCTGGAGTAATTATGCCAGTTCCAGTTCTGGAACAGGGGCTGGGGTTTTATTCTATCTCTTCATTGTACCAAAGAAGGTCAATTCCTTCAGACCAGTTCCGGATCTATCAATATTGAATCGTTATGTAAGGATACCAACATTCAAGATGGTAACTGTAAGGACTATCCTGCCTTTTGTTCAGCAAGGGCATTATATGTCTACAATAGATTTACAGGATGCATATCTTCATATTCCGATTCATCCAGATCACTTTTAGTTTCTGAGATTCTCTTTTTTAGACAAGCATTACCAGTTTTGTGGCTCTACCGTTTGGCCTAGCATCAGCTCCAAGAATTTTTACAAAGGTTCTCGGTGCCCTTCTGTCTGTAATCAGAGAACAGGGTATTGGTATTTCCTTTTTTGGATGATATCTTGGTACTTGCTCAGTCTTCACATTTAACAGAATCTCATACGAATCGACTTGTGTTGTTTCTTCAAGATCATGGTTGGAGGATCAATTTACCAAAAAGTTCATTGATTCCTCAGACAAGGGTAACCTTTTTAGGTTTCCAGATAGATTCAGTGTCTATGACTCTGTCTTTGTCAGACAAGAGAAGTCTAACATTGATATCAGCTTGTCAAAAACTTCAGTCACAATCATTCCCTTTGGTAGCCTTATGCATGGAAATTTTGGGTCTTATGACTGCTGCATCCTTTGCTCATTTTCACATGCGACCTCTTCAGCTCTGTATGCTGAACCAATGGTGCAGGGATTACACAAAGATATCTCAATTAATATCTTTAAAACCGATTGTACGACACTCTCTGACGTGGTGGACAGATCACCATCGTTTAGTTCAGGGGGCTTCTTTGTTCTTCCAACCTGGACTGTATTTTCAACAGATGCAAGTCTTACAGGTTGGGGAGCTGTGTGGGGGTCTCTGACGGCACAAGGGGTTTGGGAATCTCAGGAGGTGAGATTACCGATCAATATTTTGGAACTCCGTGCAATTTTCAGAGCTCTTCAGTTTTGGCCTCTTCTTAAGAGAGAGTCGTTCATTTGTTTTCAGACAGACAATGTCACAACTGTGGCATACATCAATCATCAAGGAGGGACTCACAGTCCTCTGGCTATGAAAGAAGTATCTCGAATTCTGGTTTGGGCGGAATCCAGCTCCTGTCTAATCTCTGCGGTTCATTTCCCAGGTATAGACAATTGGGAAGCGGATTATCTCAGTCGTCAAACGTTGTATCCGGGCGGATGGTCTCTTCACCCAGAGGTATTTCTTCAGATTGTTCAAATGTGGGAACTTCCAGAAATAGATCTGATGGTTTCTCATCTAAACAAGAAACTTCCCAGGTATCTGTTCAGATCCCGGGATCCTCAGGCGGAGGCAGTGAATGCATTATCAGTTCCTTGGAAGTATCATCCTGCCTATATCTCTCCACCTCTAGCTCTTCTTCCAAGAGTAATCTCCAAGATTCTGAAGGAATGCTCGTTTGTTCTGCTGGTAGCTCCAGCATGGACGGATTCTTTTTCGGATGGCCTCTTGCCAACCGTGGGCTCTTCCGTTAAGACCAGACCTTCTGTCGCAAGGTCCTTTTTTCCATCAGGATCTCAAATCTTTAAATTTAAGGGTATGAAGATTGAACGCTTGATTCTTGGTCAAAGAGGTTTCTCTGACTCTGTGATTAATACTATGTTACAGGCTCGTAAATCTGTATCTAGAGAGATATATTATAGAGTCTGGAAGACTTATATTTCTTAGTGTCTTCTCATCATTTTTCCTGGCATTCTTTTAGAATTCCGAGAATTTTTTACAGTTTCTTCAGGATGGTTTAGATAAAGGTTTGTCCGCAAGTTCCTTGAAAGGTCAAATCTCTGCTCTTTCTGTTCTTTTTCACAGAAAGATTGCTAATCTTCCTGATATTCATTGTTTTGTACAAGACTTGGTTCGTATAAAACCTGTCATTCAGTCAATTTCTCCTCCTTGGAGTTTGAATTTGGTTCTGGGGGCTCTTCTAGCTCCTCCTTTTGAACCCCATGCATTCATTTGGACATTAAACTTCTTTCTTGGAAAGTTTTGTTTCTTTTGGCCATCTCTTCTGCCAGAAGAGTCTCTGAATTATCTGCTCTTTCTTGTGAGTCTCCTTTTCTGATTTTTCATCAGGATAAGGCGGTGTTGCGAACTTCTTTTGAATTTTTTCCTAAGGTTGTGTATTCTAACAACATTAGTAGAGAAATTGTGGTTCCTTCATTATGTGCTAATCCTAAGAATTCTAAGGAGAAATCATTGCATTCTTTGGATGTTGTTAGAGCTTTGTAATATTATGTTGAAGCTACTAAGTCTTTCCGAAAGACTTCTAGTCTATTTTTCATCTTTTCTGGTTCTAGAAAAGGCCAGAAAGCTTCTGCCATTTCCTTGGCATCTTAGTTGAAATCTTTAATTCATCATGCCTATGTCGAGTCGGGTAAAACTCCGCCTCAAAGGATTACTGCTCATTCTACTAGGTCAGTTTCTACTTCCTGGGCGTTTAGGAATGAAGCTTCGGTTGATCAGATTTGCAAAGCAGCAACTTGGTCCTCTTTGCATACTTTTACTAAATTCTACCATTTTGATGTGTTTTCTTCTTCTGAAGCAGTTTTTGGTAGAAAAGTACTTCAGGCAGCGGTTTCAGTTCGAATCTTCTGCTTATGTTTTCATTAAACTTTATTTTGGGTGTGGATTATTTTCAGCAGGAATTGGCTGTCTTTATTTTATCCCTCCCTCTCTAGTGACTCTTGCGTGGAAAGATCCACATCTTGGGTAGTCATTATCCCATACGTCACTAGCTCATGGACTCTTGCTAATTACATGAAAGAAAACATAATTTATGTAAGAACTTACCTGATAAATTCATTTCTTTCATATTACCAAGAGTCCATGAGGCCCACCCTTTTTGTGGTGGTTATGATTTTTTTGTATAAAGCACAATTATTCAAATTCCTTATTTTATATGCTTCCGCACTTTTTTCTTATCACCCCACTTCTTGGCTATTCGTTAAACTGAATTGTGGGTGTGGTGAGGGGTGTATTTATAGGCATTTTAAGGTTTGGGAAACTTTGCCCCTCCTGGTAGGAATGTATATCCCATACGTCACTAGCTCATGGACTCTTGCTAATATGAAAGAAATGAATTTATCAGGTAAGTTCTTACATAAATTATGTTTTTAAGAATCCTTTAGATAGGAAAATTGAATCTTATCTAAGGAAAACGTATTTGCATTCTGGCTATATTCTCAGACCTGCCATTTCTATGGCTGATGTTGCGGTTGCATCAACGTTTTGGTTGGATAGCTTAGCACAATGGGAAAAAGACTGATTTTCATAGCATTGTTCGTTTGCCTCAACATGCTAATCATTTTATCTGTGATGCTATTTTTGAATTCATCAAGATTAATGCTAAATCTATTTCTTTGGCTATTTTAGCTAGAAGAGCCTTATGGCTCAAATCATGGAATGCTGACATGGTATCTAAATCTAGGTTACTATCTCTATCATTCCAGGGTAATAATTTGCTTGGTTCCCAGTTGGATTATATTATTTCCACTATTCTGGGGGGAAGGGAGTTTTTTGCCTCAAGATAAGATAAAAAGTCTAAGGGCAAATCTAGAGCTTCTAATCGGTTTCATTCCTTTCGTCAGAATAGAGAACAGATAACCACTCCTTCACCTAAGGACTCTGGCTCCAATTGGAAGCCATCCTTGAGATGGAATAAATCCAAGCTTTACAAGAAACCAAAGCCAGCCCCCAAGACTGCATGAAGGTGTTGCCCTCAATCTAGTTCTGCTGGTGGGGGTCAAATTGAAATTATTTCAAGACGTTTGGGCAGGTTTCGTTCAGAATCATTATATTCAGAATATTGTCTCTCAGGGGTATCGAATAGGTTTCAGAATAAAACCACCTGTGAGAAGATTTTTTTCTCTCATGTTCCAACAAATCCTGTGAAAGCTCAGGCATTTCTGAAGTGTGTTTAAGATCTAGAGCTTTCAGGAGTAATTGTACCAGTTCCAATTCTGGAACAGGGTCTGTGTTTTTATTCAAATCTATTCATTGTCCCAAAGAAGGAAAATTATTTAAGACCAGTTCTGGATCTGAAGTTTTTGAATCAATTTGTAAGGGTCCCAACTTTCAAGATGGTGACTATAAGGACTATTCTACCTTAAGTACTCAATAGACTTACAGGAGGCGTATCTTCACATTCTAATTCATCCAGACCACTATTGGTTTCTTAGATTCTCTTTTCTAGACGAGCATTATCAATCTGTTGCTCTTCCATTTGGCTTAGCAACAGCTCCAAGAATCTTTTCGAAGATTCTTGGTGCCCTTCTATCTGTAATCAGAGAGCAGGGTGTTGCAGTGTTTCCTTATTTGGATGATATCTTGGTACTACCTCAGTCTTTACATTTAGCAGAATTACACATGAATCAACTAGTGTTGTTCCTTCAAAGACATGGTTGGAGGATCAATTTACCAAAGAGTTTCTTGATTCCTCAGATACGGGTCACCTTTTTAGGTTTCCAGATAGATTTAGTGTCTATGACTTTAACAGACAAGATACTAATGAAATTGGTTTCTGCCTGTCGAAACCTTCAGTCTTGATCATTCTCTTCAGTGGCTATGTGCATGGAAGTGTTAAGTCTCATGACTGCAGCATCAGACGCGATCCCCTTTGCTCATTTTCATATGAGACCTCTGCAGCTTTGCATGCTGAATCAATGGTGCAGGGATTATACTCGGATATCACAGTTGATATACTTAAATCCCAAGATTCAACTCTCTCTGTCCTGGTGGTTGGACCATCATCGGATTCTTCAAAGGGCCTCTTTTGTTTATCCTTCCTGGACTGTGATTTCAACAGATGCAAATCTCACAGGTTGGGTAGCTGTCTGGGGGTCTCTGACAGCACAAGGAGTTTGGAATCCTCAAGAGGTGAGGTTACCAATCAATATTTTGGAACTCCATGCTATTTTCAGGGCTCTTCAGGCTTGGCCTCTGTTAAAGAGAGAATCATTCATTCGTTTTCAGACAGACAATATCACAACTGTGTCATATGTCAATCATCAAGGGGGGACTCGCAGTACTTTAGAGATGAAAGAAGTATCTCAAATACTTTCTTGGGCGAAATCCAACTCCTGTCTAATTTCTGCGATACATATCCCAGGTGTAGACAATTGGGAAGCGGAATATCTCGGTCATCAGTCTTTACATACAGGGGAGTGGTCTCTCCAACCAGATGTATTTTGTCAGATTGTACAGATGTGGTGTCTCCCTGAAATAGATCTGATGGCTTCCCATCTAAACAAGAAGCTTCCCAGGTACCTTTTCAGGTCCAGGGATCCTCAGGCAGAGATGGTGGATGCATTCGTTAGCAGTTCCTTTGTTTTACTAATCTGCTTACATTTTCCGCCTCTAGTTCTTCTTCCAAGGGTGATCTCCAAGATCATATTGTAACAATCGCATGTGTTTCTGATAGCACCCGCATGGCCTCACAGGTTTTGGTATGCGGATATTGTCCGGATGTCCAGTTGCCAACCTTGGCCCCTTCCTTTAAGGCCAGACCTTCTGTCTCAAGAGCCATTTTTCTCAAATCGCTAAATTTAAAGGTATGGAAATTGAACGCTTAGTACTTAGTCATAGAGGTCTCTCTGACTCAGTGATTAATACTATGCTAGGCTCGTAAGTCGGTTTCAAAGAAGATTTCTTTCATGTAATTGGCAAGAGTCCATGAGCTAGTGACGTATGGGATATACATTCCTACCACGAGGGGCAAAGTTTCCTAAACCTCAAAATGCCTATAAATACACCCCCCACCACACCCACAATTCAGTTTTACAAACTTTGCCTCCTATGGAGGTGGTGAAGTAAGTTTGTGCTAGATTTCTACGTTGATATGCGATTCGCAGCATGCTGAAGCCCGGTTTTCCTCTCAGAGTGCAGTGAATGACAGAGGGATGTGAAGGGAGTATTGCCTATTGAATGCTATGGTCATCCTATCGGGGATCTATTTCATAGGTTCTCTGTTATCGGTCGTAGAGATTCTTCTCCTACCTCCCTTTTCAGATCGACGATATACTCTTATATACCATTACCTCTGCTGATTCTCGTTTCAGTACTGGTTTGGCTATCTACTATATGTAGATGAGTGTCTTTTGGTAAGTATGTCTTATTTTATTTATGACACTCTCAGCTATGGTTTGGCACTTTATATGTAAAGTTTTAAATATATTTTTTATACTTATATTTGCCATGATTCAGGTTAATCAGTATATTTCCTTCTTACAGACTGTCAGTTTCATTTTTGGGAAATGCATATGAATACATTTTTTTCTTACCTGAAAATTTTTCAAATTTAACTTTTCTTTCTAAATTGCGGGCTGTTAGGCTCGCGGGTGCAAAAAATGCTAGAATTTATTGCGTCATTTTTTGCGCAAGACTTTTGGCGCGAGAATTACGTTTGTTGACGTTAATGACGTCATTTCCGGCGTCGTTGTTGACGCCGAGAGTTTTCACGTAGTTGCGTCATCTATGACGCTCGTGTTTGTTGCAGACGTTTTTGGCGCCAAAAAATTAGTCAATTGTGGGCGTCGTACTTGTCGCCAGTTTTTTTTTACATTATTTAAGTCTTTGTTTCTTCTTGCTTCTGGTTTCCAGAGGCTTATTCTGTTTGCATTTTTTCCCATTCCTGAAACTGTCATTTAAGGAATTTGATAATTTTGCTTTATATGTTGTTTTTTCTATTACATATTGCAAGATGTCGCAATCTGACCCTGTATCAGAATCTACTTCTGGAATGCTGCTGCCTGATGTCGGTTCTACCAAAGCTAAGTACATTTGTTGTAAACTTGTGGTAACTGTTCCTCCGGCTGTAGTTTGTGTTACTTGTCATGATAAACTTTCAAAAGCAGACAATATTTCCATTAGTAATAGTCCATTACCTGTTGTTGTTCCTTCAACATCTAATGGTCAGGATATTCCTGTTAATGTAAGAGAATTTGTTTCTAATTCTATTCAGAAGGCCCTGTCTGTTATACCACCTTCTAATAAACGTAAAAGGTCTTTTAAAACTTCTCATAAATTAGATGAATTTTTAAATGACCGCCAACATTCTGATTGATCTATCTCTGATGAGGATCTATCTGGTTCAGAAGATTCTGCCTCAGATATTGACACTGACAAATCTTCATATTTATTTAAGATGGAGTTTATTTGTTCTTTACTAAAAGAGGTGTTGATTGCATTAGATATGGAGGAGTCTAGTCCTCTTGATATTAAAACCAGTAAACTTATAAATTCGGTTTTTAAATCTCATGTAGTTATTCCAGAGGTGTTTCCAGTTCCTGATGCTATTTCAGATGTAATTTCTAGGGAATGGAATAGTTTGGGTACTTCATTTACTCCTTCTTTAAGGTTTAAGAGACTGTACCCTGTGCCATCTGATAGATTGGAGTTTTGGGAAAAGATCCCCAAAGTTGATGGGGCTATCTCTACTCTTGCTAAACGTACTACTATTCCTACGGCAGATAGTACTTCTCTTAAAGATCCCTTAGATAGGAAGCTTGAATCTTTTCTAAGGAAGGCTTATTTATGTTCAGGTAATCTTCTTAGGCCTGCTATTTCTTTGGCTGATGTTGCTGCAGCTTCAACTTTTTGGTTGGAGGCTTTAGCGCAACAAGTACCAGATCATAATGTGTATAGCATTGTTAAGCTTCTTCAACATGCTAATAATTTAATTTGTGATGCCATTTTTTATATCATTAGAATTGATGTCAGGTATATGTCTTTAGCTATTTTAGCTAGAAGAGCTTTATGGCTTAAATCTTGGAATGCAGATATGACTTCTATGTCAACGTTGCTATCTCTTTCTTTCCAAGGTAATAAATTATTTGGTTCTCAGTTGGATTCTATAATTTCAACTGTCACTGGGGGGAAGGGACCTTTTTTGCCTCAGGATAAAAAATCTAAGGGTAAATTTAGGGCTGCTAACCGTTTTCATTCCTTTTGTCAGAATAAGGAACAGAAGCCTGACCCTTCCCCTAAAGGAACGGCTTCCAATTGGAAGCCTTCTCCAGTCTGGACTAAATCCAAGCCTTTTAGAAAATCAAAACCAGCCCCCAAGTCCGCATGAAGGTGCGGCCCTCATTCCAGCACAGCTGGTAGGGGGCAGATTACGATTTTTCAAAGATGTTTGGATCAATTCAATTCAAAATCATTGGATTCAGAACATTGTTTCTCAAGGGTACAGAATAGGTTTCAAGGTAAGACCGCCTGTGAGAAGGTTCTTTCTCTCACGCATTCCAGTGAACCCAGTAAAGGCTCAGGCTTTCCTGAAATGTGTTTCAGACCTGGAGTCATCTGGGGTAATTGTGCCAGTTCCATATCTGGAACGGGGTCTGGGGCTTTATTCAAATCTGTTCATTATACCAAAGAAAGAGAATTCTTTCAGACCAGTTTTGGATCTAAAAATTTTGAATAGTTATGTAAGAATACCAACATTCAAAATGGTGACTATAAGGACTATTCTGCCTTTTGTTCTGCAAGGGCATTATATGTCCACAATAGACTTACAGGATACTTATCTTCATATTCCAATTCATCCAGATCACTATCAGTTCCTGAGATTCTCTTTTCTAGACAAGCATTACCAATTTGTTGCTCTTCCTTTTGGCCTTGCAACAGCTCCAAGGATCTTCTCAAAGGTTCTCGGTGCCCTTCTCTTTGTAATCAGAGAGCGGGGTATTGCAGTGTTTCCTTATTTGTACGATATCTTGGTACTTGCTCAGTATTTACATTCTGCAGAATCTCACACAAATCAACTTGTGTTGTTTCTTCAAAAACATGGTTGGAGGATCAATTTACCAAAAAGTTCCTTGATTCCTTAGACAAGGGTAACCTTTTTGGGATTCCAAATAGATTCAGTATCCATGACTTTGTCTCTAACAGACAAAAGACGTCTGAAATTAGTTTCAGCTTGTCGGAACCTTCAGTCTCAATCATTCCCTTCAGTAGCTATGTGCATGGAAGTTTTAGGTCTCATGACTGCAGCATCGGACGCGATTCCCTTTGCTCGTTTTCACATGAGACCTCTTCAGCTTTGTATGCTGAACCTTTGGTGCAGGAATTATACAAAGATATCACAATTGATATCCTTAAATCCCAATACTCGACTATCTCTGACTTGGTGGTTAGATCACCATCGTATAGTTCAAGGGGCCTCTTTTCTTCGTCCAGCCTGGACTGTGATTTCAACAGATGCGAGTCTTTCAGGTTGGGGAGCTGTCTGGGGATCTCTGACAGCGCAGGGGGTTTGAAAATCTCAAGAGGCGAGATTACCAATCAATATTTTGGAACTCCGTGCGATTTTCAGAGCTCTTCAGTTCTGGCCTCTTCTGAAGAGAGAATCGTTTATTTGTTTTCAGACAGACAATGTCACAACCATGGCGTATGTCAATCATCAAGGTGGGACTCACAGTCCTCAGGCTATGAAAGAAGTATTTTGAATACTTGCATGGGCGGAATCCAGCTCCTGTCTAATCTCTGCGGTTCATATTCCAGGTATAGACAATTGGGAAGCGGATTATCTCAGTCGCCAGACTTTACATCCGGGAGAATGGTCTCTTCACCCAGATGTGTTTCTTTAGATTGTTCAGATGTGGGGGCTTCCAGAAATAGATCTGATGGCTTCTCATCTAAACGGGAAACATCCCAGGTATCTGTCCAGATCCAGGGATCCTCAGGCAGAAGCAGTGGATGCGTTGTCACTTTCTTGGAATTATCAACCTGCTTATATCTTTCCGCCTCTAGTTCTTCTTCCAAGAGTGATTTCCAAAATCATAATGGAACGTTCGTTTGTACTGCTGGTGGCTCCAGCATGGCCACACAGGTTTTGGTATGCGGATCTTGTTCAGATGTCCAGTTGCCAACCTTGGCCACTTCCGTTAAGGTCAGACCTTCTATCTCAAGGTCCGTTTTTCCATCAGGATCTCAAATCATTAAATTTGAAGGTATGGAGATTGAACGCTTAGTGCTTAGTCATAGAGGTTTCTCTGACTCAGTGGTCAATACTATGTTGCAGGCTTGTAAATCTGTGTCTAGAAAGATTTATTACCGGGTTTGGAAGACGTACATTTCATGGTGTTCCTCTCATAAGTTTTCTTGGCATTCTTTTAGAATTCCTAGAATTTTAGTTTCTTCAGGATGGTTTGGATAAGGGTTTGTCTGCCAGTTCCTTGAAAGGACAAATCTCTGCTCTTTCTGTTCTGTTTCACAGGAAAATTGCTAATCTTCCTGACATTTGTTGTTTTGTACAGGCTCTGGTTCGTATCAAGCCTGTTAAGTCAATCTCTCCTCCTTGGAGTCTTAATTTGGTTTTGAGAGCTTTACAGGCTCCTCCGTTTGAGCCTATGCATTCTCTGGATATTAAGTTACTTTCTTGGAAAGTATTGTTTCTTTTGGCTATCTCTTCTGCTAGAAGAGTTTCTGAATTATCTGCTCTTTCTTGTGAGCCTCCTTTTCTGATTTTTCATCAGGATAAGGCGGTTTTGCGGACTTCATTTAAATTTTTACCTAAGGTCGTGAATTCTAACAACATTAGTAGAGAAATTGTTTTCCCTTCGTTGCGTCCTAATCCTAAGAATTCTTTGGAAAAATCTTTGCATTCTTTGGATGTGGTAAGAGCTTTGAAATATTATGTTGAAGCTACTAAAGATTTCAGAAAGACTTCTAGTCTATTTGTTATCTTTTCTGGTCCTAAGAAAGGTCAGAAAGCTTCTGCTATTTCTTTGGCTTCTTGGTTAAAACTTTTGATTCATCATGCTTATGTAGATTCGGGTAAATCCCCGCCTCAGAGGATTATGGCTCATTCTACTAGGTCAGTTTCTACTTCCAGGGCTTTTAAGAATGAAGCTTCTGTTGATCAGATTTGCAAAGCAGCAACTTGGTCTTCTTTGCATACTTTTACTAAATTCTACCATTTTGATGTTTTTTTCTTCTTCAGAAGCAGTTTTTGGTAGAAAAGTTCTTCAGGCAGCTGTTTCAGTTTGATTCTTCTTCTTATAATTTCAGTTTTTTTCATTATCAGATTAAAACTCTTTGATTTGGGTTGTGGATTCTTTTTTCAGCGGAATTGGCTGTCTTTATTTTTATCCCTCCCTCTCTAGTGACTCTTGCGTGGAGTTCCACATCTTGGGTATTTGCTATCCCATACGTCACTAGCTCATGGACTCTTGCCAATTACATGAAAGAAAACATAATTTATGTAAGAACTTACCTGATAAATTCATTTCTTTCATATTGGCAAGAGTCCATGAGGCCCACCCTTTATGTGGTGGTTATGATTTTTTTGTATAAAGCACAATTATTCCAATTCCTTGTTGATGCTTTCGCTCCTTTCTTATCACCCCATATCTTGGCTATTTATTAAACTGAATTGTGGGTGTGGTGGGGGGTGTATTTATAGGCATTTTGAGGTTTGGGAAACTTTGCCCCTCCTGGTAGGAATGTATATCCCATACGTCACTAGCTCATGGACTCTTGCCAATATGAAAGAAATGAATTTATCAGGTAAGTTCTTACATAAATTATGTTTTATTATCGGTTTTGGAAAATCTATATTTCATGGTGTTTTTCTCATAAATTCTCTTGGCATTCTTTTAGGATTCCTTGAATTGTACAGTTTCTTCAGGATGGTTTGGATAAAGGTTTGTCTGCAAGTACTTTGAAGGGACAAATCTCTGCTCTTTCTGTTTTATTTCATAGAAAGATTGCTAAACTTCCTGATATTCATTGTTTTGTTCAGGCTTTGGTTCGTATCAAGCCTCTTGTTAAATCAATCTCTCCTCCTTGGATTCTTAATTTGGTTTTGAAGACTTTGCAGGCTCCTCCTTTTGAGCCTATGCTTTCTTTGGATATTAAACTACTTTCTTAGAAAGTGTTGTTTCTTTTGGCTATCTCTTCAGCTAGAAGAGTTTCCGAATTGTCTGCTCTCTCTTGTGAGGCTCCTTTTCTGGTTTTCCATCAGGATATGACTGTTTTGCGGACTTCGTTTAAATTTCTTCATAAGGTTGTGAATTCTAACAACATTAGTAGGAAAATTGTTGTTCCTTCCTTGTGTCCTAATCCTAAGAATACTCCTGAAAGATCTTTACATTCTTTAGATGTTGTAAGAGCTTTGAAATATTATATCGAAGCTACTAAAGATTTCAGGAAGACTTCTAGCCTATTTGTTGTTTTTTTCCTGGTCCTAGGATAGGTCAGAAAGCTTCTACCATTTCTTTGGCATCTTGGTTAAAGCTTTTGATTCACAAAGCTTATTTGGAGGCGGGACAGTCTCAGCCTCAGAGAATTACAGCTCATTCTACTAGATCAGTCACCACTTCTTGGGCTTTTAAGAATGAAGCTTCAGTTGATCAGATTTGCAAAGCAGCAACTTGGTCTTCTTTGCATACATTTACTACATTTTACCATTTTGATGTATTTGCTTCCTCTGAAGCAGTCTTTGGTAGAAAAGTTCTGCAGGCAGCTGTCTCAGTTTGATTCTTCTGCTTATGATTTAAGTTTTTTTCGTGAAATTTATGAGAGAGTTATTTTTTTTGTGGATTTAATTTTTTCAGTGGAAATAGCTGTTTTTATTTTATCCCTCCCTTTCTAATGACTCTTCTGTGGTCTCCCACATCTTGGGTATTTCTATCCCATACGTCATTAGCTCATGTACTCTTGCCAATTACATGACAGAAAACATAATTTATGTAAGAACTTACCTGATAAATTAATTTCTTTCATATTGGCAAGAGTCTGTGAGGCCCACCCTTTTTATAGTGGTTATGAGTTTTGTATAAAAGCACAATTTTATTTCCAGATCCTCTTTTTGTATGCTTTTTTACTCCCTTATTTTTTCACCCACTACTTGGCTATTAGTTAAACTGAATTGTGGGTGTGGTGAGGGGTGTATTTATAGGCATTTTGATGTTTGGGAAACTTTGCCCCTTCTGGTAGGATTGTATATCCCATACGTCACTAGCTCATGGTCTCTTGCCAAAATGAAAGAGACAAATTTACCAGGTAAGTTCTTACATAAATTATGTTTTCGCAGTTACCAAAAATTCTAAGTCCCCCCTAACAGTAAAACCCACCACCCACCAAACCCCCCAAAATAAATAAACCTACCACTAAAAAAACTAAAGTATCCATTGCCCTGAAAAGGGCATTTGTATGGGCATTACCCTTAAAAGGGCATTCAGCTCTTTTGCTGCCCATCCCTAATCTAAAAAAAAAAAAACCTAAGTCTAACCTCAAAAATTAAAAAATTAAACCGAAGTTTAAATTAAGCTAAAGTTACAAAAATAAATAAGCTAAGATTACAAAAAATAAAATAAAAAGCTAACATTACAGAACATAATGAAACAAATTACCAAAGTTTAAAAAATTATACCTAATCCCTATGAAAATAAAAAAAGCCCCTGCAAGGCCCCAGGACCTTCTCTGTCGGACTTCAGAAACGGTGAGTACCAACCTGAGGGTTAGACTTAGTTCTTTTTGTTTTGTTTTTTTTTAATTTAGATTAGGGTGGGCATTTTGTAAAAGAGCTAAATGTCTTTTTAAGGGTAATGCCCAACAAATGCCCTTTTCAGGGCAATGGGTAGTTTAGTTTTTTTTGTGTTAGGTTTTTTATTTTGGGGGTTTGGTGGGTGGGGGTTTTTACTGTTAGGGGGACTTTGTGTATTTTGAATGTAAAAGAGCTGTTTATCTTGGGGCAATGCCCTGCAAAAAGCCATTTTAAGTGCTACTGGTAGTTTATTCTTAGATTAGGGGTATTTTTATTTTGGGGGGGCTTTTTATTTTCATAGGGATTAGGTTTAATTTTTCAAACTTTGGTAATTTGTGTTTTTATTTGTTTTCTTATATTCTGTAATGTTAGCCTTTTTTTATTTTATTGTAATCTTAGCTTTTTTTATTTTTTTGTAAATTTAGTATTTTTTAGTTTAGGTAATTTGTGTTAATTTAGGGGGTGTTAGGTTAGGGGGCTTAGTAATTTAATTAGTTATTTGCGTTGTGGTTTTTGGCGGTTTAAGAGGTTAATAGGTTAATTGCAATGTGGGGGTTATGCGGTTTAGGGGTTAATGGGGTAAATAGGTTTATTGCGATGTGGGGGTTTTGCGGTTTAGGGGTTAATAGGGTAATAAGGTT
>NC_069504.1:1112568573-1112606073 GCF_027579735.1 Bombina bombina
CAATAAAAGCAAGAGCAAAAACCTTAACGTATACAAATCAGGGCCTCCATTACATATAGAGCGTCGCCCGCAAAAGCCGGCAACGCCAGATTTTACGCAATTTTGGTATTACAGCGTAGCATACAAGTTACGTCCATATATTTCACTCGTCGCTCGCAATTTTTACTCCCATAAGCTAACATGGGACCGCATTGTAAATCGGTATCCAATATCCTGCGCACGGCCTTACGTGGGGAAAATGGAGAAACCTTACTCCATTTTTACCTTGCCATAAAAGGCAGCCGTAACAGGCCTTGCGCTGAGTATGGGAGCACCGTAACTCCTGAAAATGCCTGCAAAAATAAACTAGCACCTAACGCATGCGCAATGTCTATCTACCTGTCAACCGCAATCCTCCACCGCAATAACTAATAAAGTCTATTAACCCCTAAACCGCCATAGCCCACATAGCCTATTAAATGTATTAACCCCTAATCTTCCCCCGCCAACATCGCTGCCACTATAATAAAGTTATTAACCCCCTAAACCTAAGTCTAACCCTAACACCCCCCTTAACTTAAATATTATTTAAATAAATCTAAATAATATTACTATTATTAACTAAATTATTCCTATTTAAAACTAAATACTTACCTATAAAATAAACCCTAAGATAGCTACAATATAATTAATAATTACATTGTAGCTATTTTAGGATTTATTTTTATTTTACAGGCAAGTTTGTATTTATTTTAACTAGGTACAATAGCTATTAAATAGTTAATAACCAATAGCTACCTAGTTAAAATAACTACAAATTTACCTGTAAAATAAATACTAACCTAAGTTACAATTACACCTAACACTACACTATCATTAAATAAATTAATTAAATACAATTAAATAAAATAAACTATAGTACAAAAAAAAACAAACACTAAATTACAGAAAATAAAAAATTACAAGATGTTTAAACTAATTACACCTAATCTAAGCCCCCTAATAAAATAAAAAAAAACCCCAAAATAATAAAATTCCCTACCCTATACTAAATTACAAATTACCCTTAAAAGGGCTTTTTGAGGGGCATTGCCCCAAAGTAATCAGCTCTTTTACCTGTTAAAAAAAAGAAATACAACCCCCCAACATTAAAACCCACCCAATCCCCCCTTAAAAAAAACCTTGAACACTAACCCCTTGAAGACAACCCTACCTTGAGCCGTATTCACCCAGCCGGGCAGAAGTCTTCATCCGATCCGGGCAGAAGAGGTCCTCCAGCCGGGCAGAAGTCTTCATCCGATCCGGGCAGAAGAGGTCCTCCAGCCGGGCAGAAGTCTTCATCCAAGCGGCATCTTCTATCTTCTTCCATCCGATGAGGAGGGGCTCCATCTTGAAGACATCCGACGTGGAGCATCCTTCCTGGCCGATGACTAACCGACGAATGAAGGTTTCTTTAAATGACGTCATCCAAGATGGCATCCCTTCAATTCCGATTGGCTGATAGAATTCTATCAGCCAATCAGAATTAAGGTAGGAAAAATCCTATTGGCTGATGCAATCAGCCAATCGGATTGAAGTTCAATACGATTGGCTGATCCAATCAGCCAATAGGATTGACCTTGCATTCTATTGGCTGTTCCAATCAGCCAATAGAATGCGAGCTCAATCCTATTGACTGATTGCATCAGCCAATAGGATTTTTCCTACCTTAATTCCGATTGGCTGATAGAATTCTATCAGCCAATCGGAATTGAAGGGACGCCATCTTGGATGACATCATTTAAAGGAACCTTCATTCTTCGGTTAGTCATCGTCCAGGAAGGATGCTCCGTGTCGGATGTCTTCAAGATGGAGCTGCTCCTCGTCGGATGGACGAAGATTGAAGATGCCGCTTGGATGAAGACTTCTGCCAGGCTGGAGGGCCTCTTCTGCCCGGATCGGATGAAGACTTCTGCCCGGCTGGAGGACCTCTTCTGCCCAGATTGGATGAAGACTTCTGCCCGGCTGGGTGAAGATAGCTCAAGGTAGGGTGGTCTTCAAGGGGTTAGTGTTAGGTTTTTTAAGGGGGGATTGGGTGGGTTTTAGAGTAAGGTTGGGTGTGTGGGTGGTGGGTTTTAATGTTGGGGGGGTTGTATTTCTTTTTTTACAGGTAAAAAAGCTGATTACTTTGGGGCAATGCCCCACAAAAAGCCCTTTTAAGGGCTATTTGTAATTTAGTATAGGGAAGGGAATTTTATTATTTTGGAGGGCTTTTTTATTTTATTAGGGGGCTTAGATTAGGTGTAATTAGTTTAAACTTCTTGTAATTTTTTTTTATTTTCTGTAATTTAGTGTGTTTTTTTGTACTATGTTTATTTTATTGTATTTAATTTTAGGTAATTGTAGTTAATTAATTTAATTTATTTAATGATTGTAGTGTTAGGTGTAATTGTAACTTAGGTTAGGATTTATTTTACAGGTAAATGAGTAGTTATTTTAACTAGGTAGCTATTTAATAGTTATTAACTATTTAATAGCTATTGTACCTAGTTAAAATAAATACAAACTTGCCTGTAAAATAAAAATAAATCCTAAAATAGCTACAATGTAATTATTAATTATATTGTAGCTATCTTAGGGTTTATTTTATAGGTAAGTATTTAGTTTTAAATAGGAATAATTTAGTTAATAATAGTAATATTATTTAGATTTATTTAAATAATATTTAAGTTAGGGGGGTGTTAGGGTTAGGCTTAGGTTTAGGTGTTAATAACTTTATTATAGTGGCGGTGACGTTGACGGCGGCAGATTAGGGGTTAATACATTTAATAGGCTATGTGGGCTATGGCGGTTTAGGGGTTAATACTTGAATAGGTTAATTGCGTTGTGGGCTATGGCGGTTTAGGGGTTAATACTTGAATAGGTTAATTGCGTTGTGGGATATGGCGGTTTAGGGGTTAATAATTTAGATATTACTTGCGGTGTGGGTTTGATGGCGGATATAGGGGTTAATAGTTTAAATAGGCATATTGCATTGTGGGGGGTTGTTGGTCTAGGGGTTAATACATTTAATATTAGTAATGAGAGGGGGGATTGCGGATATAGGGGGTTTACGTGTCGGGCTTATTTTTGGGAGGCATGTTAGACTTTTATGGGAGATTTGTTATTTTCTTTACTTTTCTTAGGCGCCAGCAGTTTCTAAAGTGCTGTAAGTCACTAGCGACTCCAGAAATTTGTATTTACTCTTATTTATGGAGATCACTAGTTTATCCAACTTACGCCACTTAGGAAATGCCGGCGCCATATATGTAATACCCCGATGTGCGAGGTGAAATTATGGGCGGCACAGGTTTCCACGCTTGCGCCAAAACCTGCGCCGCATATTTGATCGCGCCCCATATATGCAATTTCCATCTCGCACACAAGTCAAGACCAAAGTGAAACATAGATAGACGTGACTAAGCAGATATGTGCTTTAATTGATTTATTTGTATCAGTAAAACCTTAAACAAGTTTGGTGTCTGTCTTTCTTCACACATAATTTCTTTACAAATAATGACATATTAATTAGAAAAGTGTTAATGATAATGTGTATAACATGTAGTTTATAAGATTCCAATCCAATTTTAATTTGCCAAAAATTATAACCATATTCCCTATGTAACTCTGTTTTGTTTATATAAAAAATAATGAAATTGGTTTTGTTGCTACACATTCCTGTCTATTTTCTAATTAGCCCTATTTTTTATCCAATGAGTTATATTAGATTTTAAAATATATATATAGAATCTGATTACGTTTGGATATTTAACTGAATCCTAATCAAATTTCATTGATGAAAACTTTTCTGCTTTACAATCATAACGACTCTTGCATATTCTTCCATGATCTAGGAATTAATCTTTTTAAGCATAATTTAGAAGAGTTTATTTATTTTATATGAAACCAAACAATATATCATATATAGACAAGAAGGGGTTGAAACCATCTTGCTAAATCCTTGTAGCTGATCTTAACTATAGATGATAGAAAACTGTATGTTTAATTACAGGGGGATGGGTTTGCTGAACTGACTCATTGCTGTAGCCCTGAGCTATATGAAGGGCTAAGTGACCTCATCAAGATGTTGTGAGATGACATCATACATTTTTACTGAAAATATATAGTTGCTAATATAGAGCTAGCCTTTAAAAAGACTCGCAGCCAAAACCGTATCCTTTGCCATGTAAAAGAATTTGCAATCCACTCCCTCACCCTAGGAAATGTTTGCTAATAAACAATATTGACCTCCTATAAGAAACTGGGTTAGTGCCCCTATGAAGTGTAGACATTTTAAAAGGACATTCTATTCCAGATTTTTAACAAAGATAGATAATCCCTTTAATACCCCTTCCACATTTATGCATAACCAACACTGTTATATTAATATGCTTTTTACCTCTGTGATTACCTTGTATCTAAGCCTCTGCAGACTGCCCACTTATTTCAGTTCTTTTGACAGACTTGCATTTTAGCCAATCCAGTGCTGACTCCACAGGCATGAGCACAATGTTCTCTAAATGGGACACATGAACTAGAGCTGTCTAGCTGGGAAAAACTGTCAAAATGCACTGAGATAAGAGGCAGCCTTCAAGGGCTTAGAATTTAGCATATGAGCCTACCTGTGTGTAGCTTTAAGCAAAGAATACAAAGAGAACATTTAAATTTGCAGGAATTATATAATTAATTAAAGACTGTCCCTTTTAATAAGTACAAAGCACTTAACTTTGAAGACAAAATGTTTTCTTATTGTAATCTTTTTTTAAGCTACTTTCTATTATAGGGTGAAATTCTTTGGGTTTTTTTTTTTTGTCATTATGATGCTGAAGTGCAAAATGTTACAAAATTATATTAACAAATTCTTCTATTAAGTGTTTTAGTGCTAGAAAAAAAACACATTTAATTTGCTTGAGGCGTGCTGTTGATGTATGTGCAGGAATTTGCCTAGAAGTACACTCATTAATATGTTGTAACTGACACTTCGAGCATGACACAAATAAGTATGCACATAGCCTATGCCTGCATTGGAAGCTCAAGTAAGCTAAAGTTTGTTTCTTTCAACTGAAGAATTTGTACAACGCAAGTAACTTGGAGAAAAAAATACTTCAAATGTGTATTTAAAATGCATAAATATAATTATGTAATCAGAAGCTATCAGACTTTACTCCAAAAATATGTATATATTGGGCAGTTTCTTTTTACAAATCAGTGAATGGTTTTATATATTTGCAATGTATATAAAAGAATCCAAAAAGTTTCGAGCCAGAAGTAGAATTTTCAGATCTATAGCTTATTGATGAGGATACATAAGCTTCTATATAGATTACATTTTTTTTATTATTTGACTATACTTTGTGGAGTTCTTAAAGTTGTTCTTGTTTTTTCCCTCCTACAGATGTGGATGAATGTCTTGATAATAATGGTGGATGCCAACAAATCTGCGTTAACACCATGGGCAGCTATGAATGTTTATGCAAAGATGGGTTTTTCCTTAGTGATAACCAACACACCTGTATTCACCGCTCAAATGGTATGTACCAGAACATATTGTGTATAGGACTGTAAACTGTTATACAAACTATGCAATATATGAACCAAATGGCTTATAAGTTTGGAAAGCTTCATTTGTGAGTTTTTTCATTGGTTGTGCCTGTCCCTCTGTAACTGTTTTCAGAGCAAGACTTTACATAATGTGTATATAACCATGAGGCACACTCTTCTCAGCTGGTCTTACTCTTCTCAGTAGCTCTGACTCTTCTCAGTAGGTATAACTGTTCTCAGTTGGTCTACCTCTCCTCAGAAGCTCTAACATTTCTCAGTAGGTTTACCTCTGCTCAGTAGCTCTAGTAGCTCTAACATTTGTCAGTAGGTCTACCACTTCTCAATTGGTCTAGTAGCTCTAACTTTTCTCAGTTAGTCTACCTCTTCTCAGAAGCTCTAATAGCTCTAATATTTCTCAGTTGGTCTACCTCTCCTCAGTTGGTCTAACTCTTTTCAGAAGCTCTCAAACTCTTTTTTCAGAAGCTCTCTAACTCTTTTCAGAAGCTTTCTAATGCTTTTCAGAAGCTCTAGTAGCTATAACATTTCTCAGTAGGTTTGACTCTCCTCAGTAGCTCTAACTCTTCTCAGTAGGTCTACCACTTTTCAGTTGGTCTAGTAGCTCTAACTCTTCTCAGTAGGTCTACCACTTTTCAGTTGGTCTAGTAGCTCTACCTCTTCTCAGTAGCTCTAATAGCTCTAACATTTCTCAGCTAGTCTAACTCTTGTCAGTTGGTCTAACTCTTCGTAGTAGCTCTAACATTTCTCAGTAGATCCATCTCTTCTCAATAGGTCTACCTCTTCTCAGTTTGTCTAGTAGCTCTAACTTTTCTCAGTCTACCTCTCCCCAGAATCTCTAGTAGCTCTTACATTTCTCAGTAGGTCTACCTCCTCTCAGTTGATCTGATAGCTCTAACTCTTCTCAGGTGTTCTATCTCTTCTCAGTAGCCTTGATAGCTCTAAAATGTCTCAGTTGGTCTAACTCTTCTCAGTTGGTCTACCTATTCTCAGTAGCTCTAGTAACTCTAACTCTTCTCAGTAGGTCTGACTCTTCTCATTAGCTCAAACTCTTCTGAGACAAGTGCCCCTCGTGTTTACATAAAAGAATTTCTTAACAGCATTGAAGATTGTATTTGTGGCTACAACACTCAGAAAGGAGAGTAATTTTATATTTATTAACTTTTTTACCTACTCATTGCCTCATTTTGATTCTGTTGTACTACTGTTGTTTTAGTTTATACACAAAATTTTGATTGATGCTCAAAAATACTAAAAAAATTACCAACCTTTTGTTTTGATCATCATGTTGTAAAAAAGTTAAGTAGTCTAGTGGTAATATAGGCATCTGATTATACATGTATTGGGGACATGATCAATGTGCATTACAAGCTCCTTGAGAAAAGTAAATGTGCTTGTTTGTTTTTTGTTTTTTAGAAATTAGCATATGAACCTCCTATATTTAGCTTTCAACTAAGAATACCAAGAGAACAAAGCAAAATTGGTGAAATAAGTAAATTGAAAAATTGTTTAAAATTACATGCCCTATCTGAATAATGAGTTTGTTTTGGACTAGACTGTCCCTTGAAGATGACAATAGAATGTTTTGACACAGAAATGCTGCCAATCATTTAGTCACCATGTAAAAATATTTACATTTTTACCTACTAATATTGTCTTAAAAGTTAACTGAAAATACCTTATAAAATCTTTTAAAACACATACTTTTGTATGATGTTAGTTGCTGAAGGGAATATTCATTAAGCTTTCTTAAGGTTTAAATGTGTAGTTTATAATCTATCTTTCCTGTACTGTAAGATCAGTGTTTACCTGTGCTTGAGAAAATACAGACATTTAAATTGTTGCTAAATTAATCGTTATTAAAGGGACACTGTACCCAAATGTTTTCTTTTGTAATTCAGAAAGAGCATGCAATTTTAAGCAACTTTCTAATTTACTCCTATTATCAATTTTTCTTCGTTCTCTTGCTATCATTATTTGAAAAAGAAGGCATCTAAGCTTTTTTTTGGTTTTAGTACTCTGGACAGCACTTTTTTATTGGTGGATGAATTTATCCACCAATCAGCAAGGACAACCCAAGTTGTTCACCAAAAATGGGCCTGCATCTAAACTTAAACATTCTTGCATTTCAAATAAAGATACCAAGAGAATGAAGAAAATTTGATAATAGGAGAAAATTAGAAAGTTGCTTAAAATTTCATGCTCAATCTGAATCACAAAAGAAAATTTTTGGGTACAGTGTCCCTTTAAGATTAAGCAGTCACTGTTTTCAGTTTTGATGTTTATTAGGTAGGGTATTTTGGAACAGGCATATTTCTTGCCATTGTTTCATTTTAAGTTTGTTTTTTGTTAAAATGTTGATAAGATGTCTTGTCTCTTGCAATATCCTAAAGAAGGAATTCATAATCTAAAACCTTGTACAGTTGTTTTGTAGATAAGTGAAGTTAAAGAACCATTAAGTTCAAAATTTAAAGGGACAGTCAACACTAAAATTGTTATTGCTTAAAAAGATAGATAGCGCCTTTACTACCCATTCTCTAGCTTTGCACAACCAACATTGTTATATTAATATACTTTATAAAATGTAAAACATCTAAATGTCTGCCTGTTTCTAAGCCATTAAAGACAGCCTCTTATCACATACTTTTTTGTTAGCTTTTCACAACAGGGTAGTGCTAGTTCATGTGAGCCATATAGATAGCATTGTGTTCACACCTGTGGCTTGTGGCAGACATTGCACTAATTGGCTAAAATGCAAGTCAATAGATAATAAATACAAAGTCATGTGATCAGGGGGCTGTCAGAAGATGCTTAGATACAAGGTAATCACAGAGGTAGAAAGTGTATTAATATAACTGTTGGTTATGCAAAACAGGGGAATGGGTAATAAAGGGATTATTTATCTTTTAAAACAATAAAACTTCTGGTGTAGACTGTCCCTTTAATAGCACATAAATGGTTTCATTATTGAAAATATAATGTTATTACAATATACATTATGTATTGTGCTGCCTATTGCTGTAAAATACATGAGAAATGTGTGTGTGTGTTCAACTTTTTCCCAGTGACTGATATGTTATTCTATAGCAACACAGCAGAAATGTGTTCTAATAACAAGGCGCCTACTGCACAGGTGCAAACAATAATCTGTGTTTAAATGACCGCTAAATACAGTAGAATGTAATAGCTGACAAATATACAATACAAATACAGTAGAATGTAATAGCTGACAAATATACAATACAAATACAGTAGAATGGAATAGCTGACAAATATACAATACAAATACAGTAGAATGGAATAGCTGACAAATATACAATACAAATACAGTAGAATGGAATAGCTGACAAATATACAATACAAATACAGTAGAATGGAATAGCTGACAAATATACAATACAAATACAGTAGAATGGAATAGCTGACAAATATACAATACAAATACAGTAGAATAGAATAGCTGACAAATATACAATACAAATACAGTAGAATGGAATAGCTGACAAATATACAATACAAATACAGTAGAATGGAATAGCTGACAAATATACAATACAAATACAGTAGAATGGAATAGCTGACAAATATACAATACAAATACAGTAGAATGGAATAGCTGACAAATATATAATACAAATACAGTAGAATGGAATAGCTGACAAATATACAATACAAATACAGTAGAATGGAATAGCTGACAAATATACAATACAAATACAGTAGAATGGAATAGCTGACAAATATACAATACAAATACAGTAGAATAGAATAGCTGACAAATATACAATACAAATACAGTAGAATGGAATAGCTGACAAATATACAATACAAATACAGTAGAATGGAATAGCTGACAAATATACAATACAAATACAGTAGAATGGAATAGCTGACAAATATACAATACAAATACAGTGCAGTAGCACTCACTTTGCATTTGAAATCAGCTGCAGAATTACATCTCTCAAATTTCAAAACTAAGCCAATTTTCCCTCCCCCTGTATCATGTGACAGCTATCAGCCAATCACCAAATGCATTTATGTATATACTGTGTACTTTGCACATGCTCAGTGGAAGCTTGAGCCTCATAAATGGTACTTTATAAAGACAATTTGTACTTTTTAATTATGGGAGTATATTGGCAAGTTTTTTTAAATTGCGTGCTTTATCTGAATCGTGAAACTTTAATTTAGTGGCCCTTTAATATTTAGTTTTAGAATCTTTATATGTATATACGACATTATCTTAAACTTGGATTATTATGAGGCATTAAAGGGACGGTAAAGTCAAGATTAAACTTTCATGATTCAGATAGAGCAGCAATTTTAAGCAACTTTCTAATTTACTCCTATTATCAATATTCTTTATTTTCTTGCTATCTTTATTTGAAAAGCAAGAATGTAAGTTTAGAAGCCGGCCCATTTTTGGTTCACAACCTGGGTTGTGCTTCTTGATTGGTGGCTAAATGCACCCACCATTAATAAAAAAATTAGCTGGCTCCTTAGCTTAGATGCCTTCTTTTTCAAATAAAGATAGCAAGAGAACAAAGAAACATTCATAATAGAAGTAAATTAGAAAGTTAATTAAAATTGCAATCATGAAAGAAAAAAAATTGGGTTTAGTATCCCTTTTAAGCTACTTTTCAATTTACTTCTGTTATGAACATTGACTTTGTTCTTTTTGTATCCTTTGTCAAAAAGCATACCTGAGTAGGTTCAGGAGCAGCAGTGCACTACTGGGAGCTAGCTTGTGATTGGTGGCTATACACATATGCTTTTTGTCATTAGCTCGCTAGTTGTGTTCATCTAGGCCCCAGTAGTGCTGACTTTAACTATGTGTTTAATACATTTTCTGTGGTTCAACAGTTATACTCAAGCAACAGTGCAATAATAAACTGTTCTAACACCATACACATTTTCTTTTTGCAATTGTTTGTCCCTTTAATTTCATTGTGCATCATTCTATGCCTTGTCCTCATCACATATTATAATCCGCTTCCAGTTGAGGACCTCACTACTATATTTATTTGTTACAGGTAAGTAGCTCCAATACTATACAACTCTAAGCATGCAATAGGGTTCAGACTCAGAGATATCTGACAACCTTGGCTCTAAAGGACTAGAGCTGGAAACTGAGTTGGTGTAGTGTCAAATTATTTATAGGATAAAAAAGTGCAGTTGTATAGTGGTCACGTCTTGTGGCAAGGTGTTTATAGGCAGGTAAAATGTCTGCTAATTACAAGTGTATTGTCTTGTTTGATACACTATATCATTCATCTTATTATTATTTTGTATTTTACATTATATCTATTAATAACAATGTTATATATATTAGTATAACATTTTACACATATTTGTGAGTATGGTTTAACCATATACATACTACTAAAGCATTATAAAGAACTCACTGCTGCTTTACATAAAGGGATATTAAACCCAAATATTTTGAATTTTTTTTTCTTTCTTGATTCAGATAGAGCATGCAATTTTAAGCAACTTTCTTATTTACTCCTATTATCAATTTGTATTTGTTCTCTTGGTATCTTTATTTGAAAAGCAGAAATGTAAGTCTAGGGGCCGGCCCATTTTTGGTTCATAACCTGGGTAGCGCTTTCTGATTGGTGGCTTAATGTATCTTAAAATTGCATGCTCTATTTGGATCATGAAAGAAAAAAAATAGGTTTCAAATCCTTTTAAATGGTATTTCTTTCAAGGTAAAAAAGTTAACTGAAATGTACAGCAGTGACTTCCATTGCCACTTAGTAGAATCTCAATGATACACATTTGCAAAGATGCCTTCTAGAGTTATGTTTTGTGATAAGTTTTTGTAACAAAAGTTTTTGAGGTTTTTTAAAAAATATTTTTTAAATGTCAGGTTGTTGAAATTAATTAAACAAATTAAAATTGTAATTGCCAAATGACTTGAGTATAGCTGACCAACTGGCTTTGTAGAAATTTAACCTGTTTGCAAGAAGGGGACAGAAATTCTATAAGTGTAAGTTTTAGAATTTAAGGGTTTGCTTGGTATTTTCAGTGTGTTTTTCCAGTGATCACAACCTTAAAATACTTCTGCCATTAATACCCCAGAAGCTTATAATTGGTATGAGTTGTAAATATCCTGATTTTATAAACTAAAAACCAAATGGGCATGATTAAGGACAAACAAAAGGGTGATTTTCCAAGATTAGCAATTACATTGCAGGTTGAAGGCTCTGTCTGTTGATTGACCTATTTAATGGTGCGTAGTGATGCTAATAACCGATGTGTGCAATTAACCTGTTGTGCGCCAATATCATGGAGGTGTGTGTGTATTTCTCTATAATGAATTTTATCAGGGCCAGTATTGGTATAGTGGGCATTTGCTGGTTATCAGTTTTGCTGTCTTAATGTAAAAATGTTTGTTATTAAATTTTCAACATTCATTGAATGAGCAGGTAGTGACTGTATCTCTTTGGGGACATTGTTCCCATCATGATCCAGTAGGCAAAGGGATTAATTCAGGATGGGTTGTCGATGTGCAAAACAAGTTTTCCTTTTAAATGCTTTTTTTTTTGGGGGGGGGTGATTAATTGGATGAAAAGTGCTATCTGGGGTTTTATCAGTTTCTTCTAGCTGTGGAATTCAAGAAGCGAAAATTGGTCCCATAAATGCGCTATTATGTATTGAGAATTTTGATTCTGATCATAAGATCAGGACTGGCACAAGTTAACATTATTTTCTCTGATATGATAATGTTAAAAGCTCTGCTGTTAAACAAGGAAAAAGGGTAATGTGATTATGTTGGGAAAAAGGGTAAATGTGATTATGTTGGGAAAAAGGGTAAATGTGATTATGTTGACATTAAGGACATCTCATTGGCAGCTGTTAACATGATGATATCTATCAAATTATATTGTGATAAATCCCTTGACTAAGCAAACCATCTATCTAGCTTTGGGCACAGCTTGGTAACCCATACAGTGCTGTCTGATCCAAACCTACAACCATATGTTAACACGTAGTAGTTGTAAAACTGCAGCTTCCTAACCTCCCGGCACCTCAGAGGGGACAGAGTTAAATTATCTCAGACTCATTCATCCAGGATTATTGGTGAAGCCCTGCTTTTTATGAGTGGTTGCTTGGGAGTAGCAAATGGGGCTGTGCAATGATAAATGCAGTAGCTGTTCTCTAACCCTAAACACTGGCACATAGGTTCCCTTAGTGGGAGACTTGTCCGCCCACTGCACAATGTGGATCCTCAGTGTTCTCCACATAAAATTATGCCAGCCAAGTGGCATTATGAAGTAACCGGTTGGCATTATGAAGTAGCCGGGTGGAGGACAGTGTAATATTTTGTAATATATCATTTTCAGCTATCCAGAACTCAAATTAACTGTATAATTTAACATAAATGTATTTTTATAATAATTTGTGTAATAAAAACTAAACATTTTTAATATTGGCTAATTTAAGCATAATATTGGCTAAAATTTAAACCGGATGGTCCGTAAAATTAGCCTGGTGGTGCATCTGCTAAAAAGGTCCTGGGGAGAACACTGATCCTAAAGTGTCTAGTAGGGAGGTTTTAGAATAATCAACATCTTTATAGAATAGCCAATATTGGATACTATTTAAATGTTTAAGAGTATCTGGTTTATGATATGGAAGAGACTGAAGTACTTAAGAACAACTAAGAAACTCTTCATACATCAATTATTTGTAACTCCAGAGTGAACCATAAAACAAGTTTTCCCATTGGTGTAGCTGACGTCGATTTACTCTTCCCCCTTCAGTCTTAATTGCTAAAGCTTTGTTTGTGAGGCGCTGCCGAGATTGTTTTATTTTATTGATTTTGTGACTTTTAGTCTAATTTGTTTTTAGAAGCACTTACAGCATTTTCAAATTATATCATTTTTATTGTTGAAATAAAGAGGGATAATGAGCCTGAATAGCTTTAAAATATAGCCCAAATGTGATTGAGTCTTTGTGGTGTTATGCCATAATTATTACTAGTAGTATTTTATTATAATGGCTGTATTTTTAAAAGTAAGATTTAGAGTGATAAAAAGTTACCTTAAAGTAATAGTAAATCCTAGCGTTTGTGAAATGCTAGGATTTACCAGTGCAACCAATAAAGGGGACTTTCAGTCATGAAGTATAAAGTTTTTTTGTTTTTTTCCCATGTGAGGGCTTGTAAGAAAATTTAAGAAATAATACTTTCAAACTTACGAAATATATTCTCGTTCTATGGTGGACATAATTGCTAATAGCTAACTAATGAAACGATAATGTACAGATCAAAAACACACATATGAAATCTCTTCTCTGCCTTCTGCATCTCTATGAGAAGGAATTTTTGTTATTATAACCTCAAAGTATTGAGACCCCCCTTGGTTCAGATACCTGCTTTTTTAAAGTGACGCTACATCTCTGTTCTCTGGCTGTATAGCAACAAAAAAAAGTGTGCTAAACAAGTTTGCGAAATACTTTTGGTTTATATTTATTAACTTCAAGGGGCTTAAAGACTTCCACGTTAACCAAGCCAAATGCCCACAGATTAGTACCAGTGTTAATCTAGGAGTTGGCAAGTATATTTTGGGGAACATCTATCAGTCTGTTCTAATAAACTTTTCATTTATATGGTAAATTCTCTGTTTTCTTATTTTACAGTATGGTTTGAAACTTCACCATTAGCGTTTGTGGTTATCGATTACAGTGCTATCTTCTGCTTGTTTGAAAGCAATTTAATATGTGATGTTGTTAATACTAGACATATGGGGATACTAAAAAGTTTAGCAGGATTCCCACTGCACAGAGAATCTGCACATTAGCTGCATATTCCCTTCAGTAATAAACTGGCAGTCTTCCTAAAGAGCTTGCTCATGCTGTAGCCATCAGAACTTAATAGATTTCTATTCCTTTTTAAAGATTTGGATTACATTCAGTTTGATGGGTAGAAGAAGCCCAAGGAAGAGTGTGCATTTTATTTGCAGGCTGTGCAGAATCATGATTGCAAGACTGTAATTTGTGTGGGAGAATATATAGATAGCAAGCTATTAGTAACAAGCACACTATTGGCTGTATAAGTAATAAGTAGTTTTTACCCTTTTTTTAAGGTCTAGGGTTGTTTTAGCTGTCAGTAGGTTTCGCCAATGGGATTTTTGTTCTTACAGTGTAAAAGAGGATGTTTATCTAATTTAATAAGCATAAAGACACCTGCTATAATACACCACAATACAATTGTATAAGAGGTCTTTTCTGAGTCTCCCACAATGAGTAGCAGTGACAGCCATTGAGTTTAAGTTCTCCTGTTTGCAGTTAAAGACAACTACAAGTGCGTTATTTGTTTAAGTGGTAAACTATAGTTGATTTCTTCTCCTTGCATCCAGTGATAGATTAATATTTTGAACACATTTAAAAAAGTATATTTATGTAGGACATAACAGAACATGATCATTATGTGAGCAGATACAATAGATAAAAATCTGACACATGTAAATATAAACAAGGTTTTTACCATGAATAGTAAGTGAACAGTCATAGTCCTAGAGCCATAAATATATATTTTTTTTCACAAAATAAAATAAAACTTTAACAAAACTAAAGAAGCTGCTAGTTTCCAATGTATAACGAATTTTATAGTTCCCCTGTTTATCCCAATTATTCCACCTGTTTTGTCCTTTACACCTTTTGCTGCACAATTTTGTCTCCAGTAAACATCACAGTAAGACAATGGAACTATTATCTGTTTCCACTGAGTACTAGGAAGGGATAGACTGTTTGTCTATATAATTCTTGAATTATATAGACAAATTCTATAATTCTTGAGTTTAACCAGTTTCATATCTTAGATGGTCAATTCTCAATAGTTTTTTTTTTTGTTTTTTTTTTAAATGTTGTTCTTCCATATTGACTTTTTTTTTTTTTTTTAACAATGCTTTTATTGAGGTCAAAAGTGGTTACATGAAAGACAAAGGTACAGCGACATCTGCTAGATTTATACAGCGCATAGAAGCATGTCACACGAGATAAAGATGTACAAAGTGATAAACAAATACTTAAGGATTGCATATACATAATGTAGTGTCTGACATACTAAGATTCACCTTAGGCAGACCTCTCTATGTTTTTTTTTATTCAATTGTAGTTAAAGTTTTGAATTCCCTCAGAAAACATAATTGGCCACTCTAGGGCCTCATCTTGCATAGTAGAACTTTAGAGGGATATGTATAATAAAGTAAAATTTTTGAAACGCTGTGATGAGTAAACTGTACAGGTTATTGATTAGTATAGTTCTGACCAGGGAACATCATGGATTAGGAGCACATAACTAGTGCACGCTGTATAAGTAAGATTGAACCAACAATCAGAAATAGTGAAAATAAACAGAACCTCTGCCAAATAAAATAGGATGACTAACTACTGAGAGTAAACTGCCATACACTAGGGACCAGTATTATCAAACTATGAACTGAAGCCCCCCCCCCCCCCCCGCCAGATCTTTAGTACAAGTGCTGTTCCGTGTAGGAGATGAATATCCATAGAATGTTATGAGCAAGCATCTGCAAGCATACTTTGAGATCAACACATATCTTCTCTACATAATTTTCGACTTGCTATTCATTGGCCCCCTAGCTAAATTGGTAGAACTCTCAGGGATCAAGGAAATACCCTCAGGCACTGATGATCGCGTGTATGAAACATGCTCAAGTCCGAAGGAGTTTAATATCCATTGCATGGGGTATGTAGAAGAGTCTTTCATTAGACCATCTTAGATCAATCCAGCCTCTCTGTGGCTCAAGAAACCACAGGACTTGAGCATAATGTTTCCATTCCATGTAATGACAAAATAAGGAGTAATCTAGGAAAAGCTTGATGTTAGGGTATCTCAATAGTTCTTGGGGAATAACAGACAAGATCCCAGCCGCTCGCTCCTCGCAATTGATCAGTACCTGTCCAAGGAGGCCGGGCACTCCTCCCCGGGCAATAGTAGGAAGAGCACACATTGCATCATGTTTCCCTGTGGTCCGCTGTGGCTGGAAGGTCAGGTTCTGCTCCTCGGTAGTTGTCCCCTGTAGCTCCGGTTCACTGTATTTGTCCCCAATGGAAGGATCATCGCAAATGGCTGCCGGTTGTTGGCTAGGCATGATCTCATTGTCCTTGCATGAGAGCATTGCAATGCGGTCCCTTATGTTTGCACTCGAGTAACTTGTCTGGGGACTTGATTCTTGGTGGGTATTGAGCCTATTGATCCGTTCACAGAATTGTGCTTCAAAGTCCTCCAGTATTGTCTTCAGTGCTACTTAACTCCCCTCCATGGTACTATTTAGCAGAGATAAGGTAGCGTCAATGCTGGTAACTCTGTCAGAACTTTTAGTGTATATTGTGCAGCTTACAATTGAGCAGGTAGTGCAACTCTCTCTTGGTGTTGTGATACAGCAGAGCCCGTAGGTGCTCTGCTGGTGGGTTGATATGAGGCCGCAACCTTGACGAAAGCTCTGGTACTCTGTTGCTGGTAGCTAGTGAAGTGAATTAAATATCAGTAGATAGAGGATGATTAGCTTACGCAATTTATGTAGAATACCAAATCCGGTGATATCTTGGAAAGTAATTATATTAAGCTAACTCATCAGAGCTGTAGCAGCACTCAAAGTTGCGACCAGTCATGGCCGCCGCCTGAAAGTTCCCCCAATTCTCAAAAGTTTTACAACCATTTTATATTTTAGAACAAGTTCAAAAAGGGGCTGAATACCATGATTAGAAAAAATAAATGTAGGACAAACTTTTAATATGTCCCCAACCCATTTACAATTCAACTGAGGCTTTATATCTATATCTAGCAATTTAAAATTACACGTATAAAGACAGAGTTGCATACCTCCCAACATTTGTGGCTGAGAATGAGGGACACAGGAGGTTGATAAGAGCCAGTCACCATTTAGTGGTGGAGTCGAGCTGGGAGGGGAAGGATCATAGATGATCAGTGGGTGGGATTTTGGGTATTTCTGGGTGTTTTGTGGGTGGGGCTAAGGGCAATTCTGTAAAAGGGATATATGGCTGTTTTAGAAGAACAGCACTCAGAATTAGGGACATCCCCTCTCATATAGGGACAGTTGAAAGATCTGGAGTAGATGCGAGCACTCTTTCAAAGCTTTTCGTTTTAATTTCTGTTGTTATATAAAAGTTTTATATTTTAGTCAGATTGAAAAATGTGTTTCTTTAAAAGAAGTAAACAGTCTATCCTATTTAGTAAAATCACCAATTTTTGGTAATGTAATGACGTAACTGAAAATAGACAAATAAGGATGTTTAGACCAGAGTACACTTTTATATCTTCAAAGGTAGACATTGTTTTTTAAGTATATCTAGTACTCGCCACAAAGTAGTTGAACCTTTTTTCTTTCCATATTTAAAAATGATGCCTTGTATGAAAGCCATTTGCCCCTATATTGAAAGCAACCTAGAGCCCAATGCTGTCAATTTGTAAAATTGAGAAATAATTTTTATACCAATACTGGATCTTCAAACAAGTTAATATGTATGTTTACTGGGCAAATTGCAGATAAGCTAAGAACAAAGAAGCTACCAACCTCTTCTCCAGTTGATAGATTTGCCTAGTCAAGTGTGATATTACCAAGGCTACCCAATTAACCAATATACATTCAACAGTTTTAAACCCCCTTAAATGAGCGGTTTTATTAGCCAAATCCTCTTTTTCTTATGTTTCAAGACAAAATCAAAGAGAACTGTAGGTGTATATGTTTTGTGTCAGATTCCATAATTAATAATAATAGTTATGCCTGTAAGGGATATAGAATATATGGACATTTAAAGGGATAGTTGAAATGAAACTTGATTCAGATCGAGCATGTTATTTTAAGACACTTTTCAATGCACTTATATTGTCAAATGTGCATTGTTCTCTTGGTATCCCTTGTTGAAAAAGAATATGCACATATCTAATACCAGTGGGAGCTAGCTGCTGATTGGTGCCTGCACACATTTGTCTTTTGTGATTGGCTAACTAGATGTGTTCATCTAGCTGCGGTAGTGCAATGCTGTTCCTTCTGCAATGGATAAGAAAAGAATGGAGCAAATTTGATAATAGAAGTAAACTGGAAAGTTGTTTAAAATGTTATGTTCTATCCAAATCATGAAAGAACATTTTAGGGTTTCCTGTCCCTTTGAGTCTAACAGTGGCAAAAATAATCCATCTTTTCATTCCATCGTTGATAGGCTGACAACCGGTTTGATATTTAGTTTATAACACATTAGTATATGGAGATATCTTATTGTCAAATTGTATGAAACCCTCAGCAGCATCTTTAGTGTACAATTTAATTTGCCTCTCTACTGTTGATGCCTTCAAATACTTAGCTAGTAGTTTACCTGTTTCACCCCCAATGTCGATAATTATTTTGTAAAGACGAGTATCCATCCCTCTCTTTTTAATAGGATGAGATTTCATGATGCGCTTTTGTGCCTTTCATTGGCAAATGAAATATGGCCACTGCCAGCCGTATTCAGCCATTATCGGAGCCATATTTCTTCTTGAGAAAGTGTAACACCCATCTGTGCAAATCCTGTGTATTGCTCTTTCACAAGAAGAAATCTGGCTCAGATTGTCACAGGTGGTGGCCGTATTTGGGATTCATTTACTAACGAATGGCATGAATGTACATCTCTAGTAATATTTATCCCTGTTTGTTAATGTTGTGCATTTCTGATAATTGTTATAAGCATTAAAAAGCAAAGCTGTGTTAGCTACTTTAACTGAATTCTACAATATGTTATCCCACTAACATAACAGCCTTAGAGATATGCCAGAAGAGGTTCTGATTATTATGAGGATCTACATTCATTTTTATATCTTATTTCCAGTCTATTAAAGGGACATGAACCCCAAATTATTTTCTTTTATGGTTAAGATAAAGCATACAAATGGAATCAACGTTCTAATTTACTTCTATTACCAAATTTTCTTGATTCACTTTGAATCTTTTATTGAAAAAAAAGCTCAGTAGCGTGCACGTGTCTGCAGCACTGTATGACGGCAGTTTTGCGAGAATGTTATTGATTTACAAGAACACTAGATGGCAGCACTATTTCCTGTCGTAGTGTTTCAGACACCTACTTCAGTATCTCTTCAACAAGAAATACTATGGGAATAAAGCAAATTTGATAATAAAAGTAAATTGGAAACTTTTTTTTAAAATTGTTTAAGTTTCATCCCTTTAAAATGACACTTGAAAACTTTGTGTTAAAAAAACTTTGAAATCTCCAACATATATTTCAGAAATGATGTGTATTTAAATCTAAAGGGTATAATCAGATATTGTAATTTTTGAAATACTAGTTTCTTTGATAAGTGTATTTAAAAAGGGGATGAGAAAAAAATGTCTGTTCTGGTCAATATATGATGGGTTTTAGATACACGAGTAATCTGTACACTCTTAGTACACAGCTTCTCTAACCCAGCCCCCTTTAAATGTATTGTGTTCCTTGGCAGTTAAGGTATTCTACTGTAACAGTGCTATGTTAGTGTGGATGGTTTTTAAATGGATCTTTTGGCTGGCGGAATAATGCCACCCACATTTCATTAGACTATTGTAATGTCCATAAACATTCCAGACATAATTACTAACCATTTTGTCTATTCTCATCTGATACTCCGTAAGATCTAGAAGAAGAGAACTACAAATATGAAATATAACAACATTTCTAAAAAAAAAAATAGTGCTGTACAATATAGATGTGTGGGGAAGAAAATTTTGTTTCAGACAAAATTTGCATTTTGAATATTAAAGGAAATTAATTTCCCTGAATATTCATTGGCTGCACTATTAAGCTTTTGTTTGATTTGAAACTAAACATAAATCTAGTTTCCGTTAACTATTTACATTTGTTTGCATTAAACAAATGCAAATGTTTCAAAGCTAGCGGTGAAATTTTCACCTGTAAAAACAATATTTACCAGAGCGGGCTAAACTGGCGACCCTCTTCATGCCAGAGCCCTTGCAGCGCTAACGGGAGCTTTAGCCATTTGGCTCCAAAGACCTGCACTAAAGTACCTTCCCCCCTCCCCCAGCGTTTTTCTTTTAATTTTATTGGTACATTTATTCGGATATTCCTTTTTGTTTAAGAAAATGAAAATCCGATTTTCGGTATGAATGTGTATTCATCCCAAAACTAATGCACATCTCTACTGAGCAATACCTCATACTTTACACCACACACTTTGATTGGCACCATGATGGTAACTAAGTCCATATACAATAGCCGAGAATACTAAATTTCATGTGAAGAGCAGCTCAGAGGCTATAGTCCGCAAGTCTTCATTCTCTTGTAAAGAAAAATAAAGTATACAAAGAGCAAAAGACAAAAAAGGCAAATCCACTACTAGAGTTTCTACAAACCAATAACAAAGCTCTAGGCCATCAGCAAAATACCTCCAGTCCAACTACTGTAAGATCATCTCATTAAGAAGAAAGTTCAAATGATCAATGCCAATATCAGACCATCAGCTGTTTGCAAATGTAATTTGTCTAGGTACAATTAAGTCACTCTCCTGTCTTCCTTATTCAATATTGAACAGAATGCTGTGTTTTAGACACTTCCATTAAAAAATCTTCAAAGATGAAAATTTTGGAGCCATTATACTAAAAGTCCAAGTGCTGTCTGTAAGCTTGTTGAGTAGTCATCTCACCTTGATAGGTTGAAAGCTTGAGCACCACACATTGGAGCCTTGTGTGCATGCATTGTGCATTCTGCACCAATTTGATGCACTATGTCCACTTTCATAGGTGTTGTGCCCATCAGTATGTTAAATAGTTTTGGCAGCTAAAGCGGCACAAAATTAATAAGGTATTTGGGTTTATATTCAACAATTCTCAAGTTTTATTTCTTCTACAACAGTTTTCCAAATCTTTCACTTTGTCTTGTAATAAGGTATTTTGATGTCTCAAGTGTTCTAGTATATAAGCAGCCTCTGTTTGCCTGTCCTCAACATCTAGTAATCTCTACTCATCCTAAAACAATCAGGCAGAACATTTTCTGACTTAACTTCATAGGACATCCATCCCAGTGTGAAGTTTTTTTAATTGTTGGTAAAAATAAAACTTTGAGCCATTTTGCTATTGGATGTGTGTTCTCCATTGCTAAATTGGTGTCAGTAGAAACTGAGGCTGGCTCTGCATGGATACTACTATCTGCTGTATGTTCTGTCCATCAGTTTAAATTAGAAGCCCTATTTCCTTTTCAAGCATTTGAAGAGCTGATAAAGTAATTGTCCATTTTCACAAGTGCCAATCAAGAGTACTCTATAAAAATAGGGCAATCTAATGTACTACAATTTCTTATGAGTTCTATATCTGGTTATTTTATGTTTGCTGAAGTTGACATGTCTTTGTTCTATGTGCTTGAAATCCATAACTATATTAAATATAAAAAGGGATTGTGTCTATCACATGCAGTGATAATCTACCTGCAGTCTCCCACTACTCGCAGTATCAACTGTTTAATAGCGAAAATGGCATACTGAATTATTCATGTAAACATCCAGGTAACATTACTGTCTGCTGACAATATACAAATTGTTTTCTGAATAATTCCATTCTTTCTTGCCAAACAGGTAAAAGGGATAGTTTAAACAAAACTGACAGAAGAACACGTTAGGAGGGCAGCTTTTTTGGCCTATATTTTCTATAAATTACTTAGAAACCTAGTGAGCTAGTCCTAAAATCAGGACAAAGTAATTAATATATTTTGGTTAAAATAAAACACATTCCTCTTGTTCACTATGAGTTTAACCCCTGTGAAGGGGGCCCCACTGCAGGTGAGAATATAGCTCAAGATCTAATCAATGGTCGTATCCTCATCTGGAGCAGAACGGTGATGTTCCAGGAGGACAATTTTAAGTTTCTTGAAGTAGTAAAACCCATTAGGAATAGAAATGTATTTGTTTAAAAACAGAATTCTCCAACAACATAGAAGATTTTATTTTTTACACTGGATCTGTTAGTACATACAGTCAGATTACACGCTATAAACAGTTGACAAGTATTCATCCAAGAAGAACATTTATCAGAACATTGTGGAAGCAAAAAACGAAAACCTGGAGGAAAAAAAAAATCAAGGAAGTTGCATTCATGTTACGGGATATTCCCTGCTTGCCTTACTGCACTTCTACAGCTGGATTCCAATCAACTATCTAAATTCAGAATAGGGTGACTTTTGCAAATAAAGAAAATTAACTGTAAACAATTGGTCTAAATATTCAGTATGTATGTGTGTGTGTGTGTATGTATATGCATATATATATATATATATATATATATATATATATATAAAAAATACAAAGGGTTAACAGCGCTTATAGATATTCCTAAATACTGTATATAGTATGAGTCTCTGGAGAGTAATGAACAATATGTGTGTATATATATATATATATATATATATATATATATATATATATATATATATATATATATATATATATATATATATATATATATAGTCTTCAGTTAGAGAGCAAAGTGGTAAATCCAAGTGTAGTAGGAATGTATTAGATACCCTTACCAAAAATTACCCCAATCGTAAAAACTGGAATTTGGATGTTGGAAGGTTGCCCCTGGGTGCATACTGTTGCACGTCACGAAACTCGTACACTTAAAGCAGCTTTTTTTCTTTTTCAGCCAGACTTGTTTATCGGCCAGAGGTGTTTGATCTGTCCTCATCAGAGAATCCTTCAGGCTTCTACCCCTGCGATATGCTAGGTGGGGTGCTCCCCATTTCATGAATGGTAGTGTGGTGTCAGACTGGATTCATTTCCATTCATCCTTGATCGCTTTGGTGATGTGATGCTGATCTGGGGTATATGTTGTCACAAATGTAAGTTGGGGGGTGGTATCCTGTTCTTTCTTGTCACTTATATTCTCATCTTGGATAACCTGTGTACACATGGTCCGAAGCTCCTTTCTCTTGTACCCACGTTGGACAAATCTTTCCATCATCTCTGCTAATTGGGCTTTGCACCTCTCAGTATCTGTGTTGTTAAGTACTACTCATTGAAATTGCACTCTTGGTATGTTTCAAATGTGTGCAGGTTGATGGCAACTCTTTGCATGTAAAGTAGAGTTGCGATCTGTACTTTTCCTGAACAGAATGGTGCCCAGTGCCCCATTGGTCTTAAACACTCTTAATTCTAAATAGTCCACGGTATCTATATCCTCCACATGTTGAAATTTGATGGTACTGCTTAATTCATTGAGTGTCGTGATCCACTTGTTTAATGAGTTAGCATCGCCTTGCCAGATTAGAAACAGATCGTCTGATAAAGATATCATCCACATAACAGAGCCATAAATGGAGTTGTGGCATGAATTTGGACTTGGGTCTGAAGTCAAATCTCGCTTTTAATTTGGGATAGTGAGAAGGTTGAGTAGTGTCAGTGGGAAAGGGCTGAAGAAGTTCTTCTAAATCCTGCAGAGCTAATCTGTCCTCTTTATCCAAACCTAGGTCATCAACCAGATTTTTTCCTTTAAAAATCTTGAGAGTGTTGCAATTTTAGAACTACAGTATTTAAAAAGAGTGCTGAATTCCCAGTCTTTACAGTGACTTTATTATATTTCACTAAATCTTCCTTTTCCTTTGTTTGAAAATTAATTAATGGGTCTGCACCACATAGCTTGATATTTAAACCAACATGTATGAGTTGGTAATTTTTAGAACGGTTAAAATTTCTGATCAGTTCTAGCAAATCTCTCTATATAGCTTAGCAAATTTTCAATCCATTTTTCTAAATTTTGTTATAATTATAACCAAAAGACTTGGACTGTGGTCCCTATTTGTAGCACTCTTGGTGGATGAAGGTGCTTTAAACTTTTTAGAGTAATTTGGGTCTTTTCACACTGTTTTGAACGTGCTGGCTCGGACTTTCTTGACAGTTTCCAAATATGGTCTTTGAATTATCCAATGAAACATGGGAAGCTGATCTCTTAGCTACCCTATCTATGCCTAGTACCCTAGAAGGTACTAGTAATGAGGTCAATCCCCTAAATATCTTTTCTGCCTTTAAGGAATACAAAAAACTTCTAGTCACACAGATTAAATTAAGAGCAGAAACTGCTAGTTTGGAGAATTATGTTAAAAACAACATCATACCTAGAGGCCTGAGACTAAGGGGCCTAGTTATCAAGCCGTCAACCTCATATACGCTGGAATTCCGCAGCGTATTTGTGGCAAGGCTGATTCACCTTAGTTATCAAAGGCTAGAGACCGGCAAAAGTAGAATTTTGTGACGTAAGCTTCGATCCGCCGGACTCAGTCCGACACAGATCGATTCTTACGTCACTCCAGATGTTCCGCACACAAGTGCGGCACAATCTGACTACTTTTGCTAGTTATCAAAAAACTAGCAGGTACGCTCGGCACTTTTCCGGCCCAGCGTACCTAGTTTTCAAACCGCCACCCTGGAGGTGGCGGATCCCATAGGAATCAATGGGAGTCTGACCATAGCGAATGTACAAGTTCGCTGCTGCCAGATATCCCATTGATTCCTATGGGAGCTGTCTACACCTAACACCCTAACATGTACCCTGAGTCTAAACACCCCTAATCTGTCCCCCCTACACCGCCGCAACTAAATAAATGTATTACCCCCTAAACCGCCACTCCCAGAGCCCACCGCAAGCTACTCTATACATATTAACCCCTAAACCGCCGCTCCCTGACCCTGCCTTAACTATAATAAATGTATTAACCCCTAAACCGCCGCTCCCGGAGCCCACCGCCACCTACTTTATACCTAGTAACCCCTATCCTGCCCCCCCTATACTGCCGCCCTCTATAATAAAGTTATTAACCTCTATCCTGCCGATCCCGCACCTCGCCGCAACTAAATAAATAGTTTAACCCCTAAACCGCAGCTCTCGGACCCTGCCGCAACCTATATTAAATTTATTAACCCCTAATCTGCCCCCCCTACACCGTCGCCACCTATAATACATTTATTAACCCCTATCCTGCCCCCCACTACACTGCCGCCACTGTAATAAATTTATTAACCCCTAAACCTAAGTCTAACACTAACCCTAACACCCCCCTAACTTAACTATTAATTAAATAAATCTAAATAATATTTCTATTATGAACTAAATTAATCCTATTTAAAACTAAATACTTACCTTTAAAATAAACCCTAATATAGCTACAATATAAATAATAATTATATTGTAGCTATCTTAGGATTTATTTTTATTTTACATACAAATTTCAATTTATTTTAACTAGGTACAATAGCTATTAAATAGTTATTAACTATTTAATAGCTTACCTAGATAAAATAAAGAGAAATTTACCTGTAAAATAAAAACTAACCTAAGTTACAATTACACCTAACACTACACTATACTTTAATAAATTATTCCTATTTAAAACTAAATACTTACCTGTAAAATAAACCATAAGATAGCTACAATATAAATAATAATTATATTGTAGCTATCTTAGGATTTATTTTTATTTTACATACAAATTTCAATTTATTTTAAGTAGGTACAATAGCTATTAAATAGTTATTAACTATTTAATAGCTTACCTAGATAAAATAAAGAGAAATTTACCTGTAAAATAAAAACTAACCTAAGTTACAATTACACCTAACACTACACTATACTTTAATAAATTATTCCTATTTAAAACTAAATACTTACCTGTAAAATAAACCCTAAGATAGCTACAATGTAATTAATAATTACATTGTAGCTATTTTAGGAATTATATTTATTTTACAGGTAACTTTGTATTTATTTTAGCTAGTTAGAATAGTTATTAAATAGTTATTAACTATTTAATAACTACCTAGCTAAAAGAAATACAAAATTACCTGTAAAATAAATCCTAACCTAAGTTACAATTAAACCTAACACTACACTATCATTAAATAAATTAAATAAATTAAATACAAATAACTACAATTAAATACAATTACAAAAACTAACTAAAGTAAAAAAAAAAAAAAAGCTAAGTTACAAAAAATAAAAAAAATAAGTTACAAATTTTTTTAAAATATTACAACAATTTTAAGCTAATTACACCTAATCTAAGCCCCCTAATAAAATAACAAAGCCCCCCAAAATAAAAAAAATGCCCTACCCTATTCTACATTAAAAAAGTTCAAAGCTCTTTTACCTTACCAGACCTTAAAAGGGCCTTTTGTGGGGGCATGCCCCAAAGAATTCAGCTCTTTTGCCTGTAAAAGAAAAATACAACCCCCCCCAACATTAAAACCCACCACCCACATACCCCTAATCTAACCCAAACCCCCCTTAAAATAACCTAACACTAATCCCCTGAAGATCATCCTACCTTGAGTCGTCTTCACTCAGCCGAGCAGGGATGGAACCGAAGAGGAGACCCGGAGCGGCAGAAGTTATCCTCCAAGCGGCGCTGAAGAAATCTTCCATCCGATGAAGTGATCCTCCAGTCGGCGCTGAAGAAGTCTTCCATCCGGGCGATGTCATCTTCCAAGAGGCGCTGAAGAAGTCTTCTATCCGGGCGATGTCATCTTCCAAGCGGGGTCTTCAATCTTCATCCCGCCGATGCGGAACATCCTTCTTTACCGACGGACTACCGACGAATGAAGGCTCCTTTAAGGGACGTCATCCAAGATGGCGTCCCTTCAATTCCGATTGGCTGATAGGATTCTATCAGCCAATCGGAATTAAGGTAGGAAAAATCTGATTGGCTGATTGAATCAGCCAATCAGATTCAAGTTCAATCCGATTGGCTGATCCAATCAGATTGAGCTCGCATTCTATTGGCTGATCGGAACAGCCAATAGAATGCGAGCTCAATCTGATTGGATCAGCCAATCGGATTGAACTTGAATCTGATTGGCTGATTCAATCAGCCAATCAGATTTTTCCTACCTTAATTCCGATTGGCTGATAGAATCCTATCACCCAATCGGAATTGAAGGGACGCCATCTTGGATGACGTCCCTTAAAGGAGCCTTCATTCGTCGGTAGTCCGTCGGTAAAGAAGGATGTTCCGCGTCGGCGGGATGAAGATTGAAGACCCCGCTTGGAAGATGACATCGCCCGGATAGAAGACTTCTTCAGCGCCTCTTGGAAGATGACATCGCCCGGATGGAAGACTTCTTCAGCGCTGACTGGAGGATCACTTCATCGGATGGAAGATTTCTTCAGCGCCTCTTGGAGGATAACTTCTGCTGCTCCGGATCTCCTCTTCGGTTCCATCGCTGCTCGGCTGAGTGAAGACGACTCAAGGTAGGAAGATCTTCAGGGGATTAGTGTTAGGTTATTTTAAGGGGGTTTGGGTTAGATTAGGGGTATGTGGGTGGTGGGTTTTAATGTTGGGGGGGGGTTGTATTTTTCTTTTACAGGCAAAAGAGCTGAATTATTTGGGGCATGCCCCCACAAAAGGCCCTTTTAAGGGCTGGTAAGGTAAAAGAGCTTTGAACTTTTTTAATTTAGAATAGGGTAGGGCATTTTTTTATTTTGGGGGGCTTTGTTATTTTATTAGGGGGCTTAGATTAGGTGTAATTAGCTTAAAATTGTTGTAATATTTTTAAAATGTTTGTAACTTATTTTTTTTATTTTTTGTAACAGCTTTTTTTTTTGTACTTTAGTTAGTTTATGTAATTGTATTTAATTGTAGTTATTTGTAGTTAATTTATTTAATTCATTTAATGATAGTTTAGTGTTAGGTTTAATTGTAACTTAGGTTAGGATTTATTTTACAGGTAAATTTCTCTTTATTTTAGCTAGGTAAGCTATTAAATAGTTAATAACTATTTAATAGCTATTGTACCTAGTTAAAATAAATTGAAAGTTACCTGTAAAATAAAAATAAAGCCTAAGATAGCTACAATATAATTATTATTTATATTGTAGCTATATTAGGGTTTATTTTAAAGGTAAGTATTTAGTTTTAAATAGGATTAATTTAGTTCATAATATAAATATTATTTAGATTTATTTAATTAATATTTAAGTTAGGGGGGTGTTAGGGTTAGTGTTAGACTTAGGTTTAGGGGTTAATAAATTTATTACAGTGGCGGCGGTGTAGTGGGGGGCAGGATAGGGGTTAATAAATTTATTATAGGTGGCAACGGTGTAGGGGGGGGAAGATTAGGGGTTAATAAATTTAATATAGGTTGCGGCAGGGTCAGGGAGCGGCGGTTTAGGGGTTAAACTATTTAGTTGCGGCGAGGTGCGGGATCAGCAGGATAGGGGTTAATAACTTTAATATTGAGGGCGACGGTATAGGGGGGGCAGGATAGGGGTTACTAGGTATAATGTAGGTGGCAGCGGTGTCCGGGAGCGGCGGTTTAGGGGTTAATACATTTATAAGAGTTGCGGCGGGGTCTAGGAGTGGCGGTTTAGGGGTTAATACATTTATAAGAGTTGCGGCGGGGTCTAGGAGTGGCGGTTTAGGGGTTAGTAACTTTGTTTAGTTGCGGGAGGCTCCGGGGGCGCCGGTATAGGGGGTAGAACAGTATAGTTTAGTGTGGGTGCTTAGTGACAGGCTAGCAAGAAAGCTGTAAAAAAGCCGAAGAGCAGCGAGATCGGATGAGTGATAACTCTCTCAGTCCGTTGCTCATCGCCCCGTACTTGGTGCGCGGCTTCTTGACAGCTTTTTTTATAACTTAGGCGAATTTTTGCAGGTCCGCGGCGGCAAGGCGAGCTTAGGCGGGCGTATTGGGCCGGCGAAGGCAGGAAAAGTAGACACGTTGATAACTACCCCCCTAAGACTTGATCCAGGCACAAACTTAAGAGAAGATGATGGAGGAGATTGCTTTATGGAAGACTGGAACCTAAGCCTCTCTGAATGTTCCATTATTCTAATGAAAAAAATGGTAGTTAGAAATAAAAAGAGGTTTGAAAAAATGAAACAACTAGTGGAAGAAGCTTTTAAGGTGGTTAACACCTTTGAGAAAAATCTGAATTTTGGAAAGTTGAATAATGAAATCCAAGAACAACTAGCTAGATTGCAAACAGACATAAAACTCCGTAAAAGCAGGAAATTGGCTCGAGATAATGATGACTATGTAAAGAAACATTCATATAATTATCAAACAGTAAAAGGGTCTTATGACTCAGGAATAGATGGTTCTGATGTAGAATCAGACAATCACATGTCAAAAAACAAACAGGAAGGGAATGTAAATGGAACAATAGGAGGAGAGGGAGTAGGAAAAGACACAGGAGGGTGGAATACCAACTCTGGAGGGAGGAGATATTCCTTCAGACAGAATCGTCAGAGAGACTACAGTCAGAAAAGAGGACAGAGACTAAACCAGGCTCATATAAGTGTCCTTAAAAAAAGCCTTTCCTTTTGCCCTACAAATGGACTTGACAAGTTTGAATTTATAAAAGATCTGCACATTTTTGCAAGACGTGTAGTTTTATCTCAAATGTTTAAAGGAAAAGGGAAAAAACTGGTTGATGACCTAGGTTTGGACAAAAAGGACAGATTAAGCTCTGCAGGATTTAGAAGAACTTTTTCAGCCCTTCCCACTGACTCAACCCTTCTCACTATCCCAAATAAAAGCGAGATCTGACTTCAGACCCAAGTCCAAATTTATGCCACAACTCTTCACAGTTCCAATAGTAAATATATTTGTAAGACAAGTTGAAAAAGATATACGTAAAATGACCTTGACAAATATAATTGATGATAATCTCACTAGGACTGAAAGAATAGCACTGAACGAACTCACTAATGCTGACAATGTAGTGATTAAATCTGCGGACAAGGGGGGAAACGTGGTCCTATGGGACCAAACTAGTTATGTGTTAGAAGTTAAAAGACAATTGCTAGATAAAAATCAGTACTTACGCCTTATGTCAAACCCATTATAATATTCAGTCCTTACTTTTCAGAAAACTTAATGATGCAAAACTTAGTGGTATCATTAATCTTGCTGAATTTAAATATCTATTTAAAGATTTCCCGATAATGCCAGTCTTTTACTGCATACCTAAAATTCATAAGAACCTAAAAAAATCCCCCAGGTCGTCCCATAATTTCTGGGATAGATAGTACAACTGAAAACCTTGGGAATTATATTGACTGTTTTTTAAAACCTTCCCTGAGCACTATGCCCTCATATGTTATAGACACGGCTGATTTCCTAAGAAAAATTGACTGTCTTTCTATACCCCACAATGCCTTACTAGTATCATTGGATGTAGGAGATCTATATTCATCAATCCCACATGACATTGGAATTGAGGCAGCAAAGCATTTCCTAGATACTAGAGGGGTATTTTTCAGAGACCGCACTGACTTTACCATTGACTTACTACGATTTGTTCTTGAAAACAATGTTTTTTAATTTGATAATAAGATCTATAGGCAAATTAGAGGTACAGCCATGGGGGCCACTTGTGCCCCCACATATGCTTGCCTTCACCTTGGAGCCTGGGAAATGGAAGAGGTTTATCAAAAGAAACTGTTTAATGAGCATGTCTATTTATGGCTCCATTATGTGGATGATATCTTTATCATCTGGGAAGGTACCCAAACAGAACTAGTGAGTTTTGTGGGAGATCTGAATTCAAATGATAGAAACATTGTTCTCACTCTTAACTACAGTAAGATTGATCTTTCATTCCTAGATGTAAACATCAAATTCACAAATGACACTCTAGTGACTGAAAATTTTCATAAAGTGACTGCAACAAACAATATTTTATCAGCGCAAAGCCACCATCCAACTCATCTTAAAAAATGTATTCCTAAGGGGCAATTCCTGCACCTTCTCAGGAATTGTTTGTCAAATTCAAAGTATGATGAACATGCAGCCCTAATGCAGAATAGATTTAAAGCTAGAGGTTACTCAAAGTGCATCTTAATGAATGCAAATAATGAGGCACGGAGAAAAGATAGGGAATCTCTTCTTTTCCCAAAAGAGAAAGAAAAAACTAGTGGCATTAGATTAGTGACAAAATTCAACTGCCACTGGAATGGGCTGAGAAATATACTGAAAAATAACTGGGATATTCTATTAAATTATGAAAGTGTAGCTAAGGAAGTAGGCACTGTTCCAAGCATGACAGCTAAAAGGGCTCCAAACCTAAAGGACAAATTCGTTAGAAGCAAGTTTGTTACTCCACAAAAAACTGGCTTCTTAATCAAATGATAGTGGGCAATTTCCCTTGTAAGAAGTGTGTAGCTTGTAAGTTCATGGCTAAAACAAAAGTTTTTTTCTTCCTGTACTGAGAGGATTTACAAGCTAAGCCATTTCTTCAACTGCAATACTGAAGGGGTGGTTTATCTACTCAGCTGCAATTGCCCTAGCTTTTATGTTGGGAAGACAAAAACAATTCTGAAAGACAGGATCATTGAGCATAGGGATGACATTAAAAATAAAGCTCAAAATAGCAGTGTAGCAAGGCATTTTGAAAGTTTCCACAACACTACTCCTGATTGTATGAGGGTTACTGGCATAGATAGAGGTATTTCCAATGGTAGAGGTGGGGATAATGACAAGGTCCTCCTTCAAAAGGAGTGTAGGTGGATTTATAACCTCTCTACCATTGGTTCTAACGGCATGAATGAGAGGCTTGATATGGCCTGCTTCCTATGAATTTGAGTGATTACATTAACTTTGCTCTATAATATTTTTCAAATACAAAGACCATATTTGTTTATGACTCAAATGAGTTTCTTACCTGAGTCATGGTAATAATGAGTGTACATAACTGTATATATTGTTTAATATATGTACTTTTGTTAGTTTAAAAGTTCACCTCCCATCATGGGCGGAGTTTGTGCGGCTATAAAAGACTGCACAAAATACGTCATACTATCAAGCCCTGAGGAAGCCCCATCTCTCTTGTGACGAGGGGGTGAAACGCGCATCGGCTATTAGCTGACCAGTCCATGTGACCTGACGCGTTGGTTTCTTTGTTTGATTGTTTGCTTGGCGGAGGATTTGAACTCGCTGTAACCTAAAACATAACCGAAGCAAGGTTGGAATTTCTGTTTGAGGATATTGGCTTATTGCAACTGGTCTGCATTGCGGATCCAACGTCAAGAATATATGGCAGTCTGTTGAAAGGAATAACCCTATACACAGAGGAACACGGATGTTGTGAGAAATCGCCATGTGCATAACAAACAGCTGCAGTTAACAGAGGGGTTCGGAATCACATAAGTGGTATCCTCTTGCATCTTTGTTTTGCTTTGTCTTGTTGCATTACTAACTCACATGTTTCATGTGCTTTGCTGAATGTCCCTTTGGCTTACATAATAACTTGCTACATGGTTCTATGAATGTCCTTACCTTCCTACTTACATCTTGTGGGACATTCTAAGAGGTTACAGCTACTTTTGAGGTTTAATACCAGCGGAAGGACTTACAATGCCCTTAGTGGCCTTTATGGTATAACATTTCTGTATCTCTGCATATAAAGTGATATTGCAATTGTTAATTGTGTAGGCGTGAATACGCCCAAGTTACTTTGTGATTTTGTACTGCTAAAGTAACACAATAATATTATACATATACTATGTCATTGTCTATAATACGACAAGTGACAATGTACAGATCTCTTTACCTCAGCTATCTCAGTTACTACTAAAACCTAAATAGGTCTGAGAATTAAATTAGAGGTTTTATGACCTGTGCTTATTCAGTTGTAGCAGTGCTACTTAAATAGCTTCTGTACTTTTGTTCTTTAGGAAAAATCACCTCTATTAAGTTTATACAAAATATATGCTATGTCACTTCACATGGACTGGTCCAAGTATTTTTAGATATATGTGAATATATTTTTGTCTAGTTTTCTTATTATTTTAACCACAACATTTACTTTACCCAATGTAATTGGTTTCTGTCAGTTTGATGGGCCTACGCTCGACACAGTGTGAAAAGAAACCTAATTTCTCCAACATAGGTGTGTCCGGTCCACGGCGTCATCCTTACTTGTGGGATATTCTCTTCCCCAACAGGAAATGGCAAAGAGCCCAGCAAAGCTGGTCACATGATCCCTCCTAGGCTCCGCCTACCCCAGTCATTCTCTTTGCCGTTGTACAGGCAACATCTCCACGGAGATGGCTTAGAGTTTTTTAGTGTTTAACTGTAGTTTTTATTATTCAATCAAGAGTTTGTTATTTTGAAATAGTGCTGGTATGTACTATTTACTCAGAAACAGAAAAGAGATGAAGATTTCTGTTTGTATGAGGAAAATGATTTTAGCAACCGTCACTAAAATCCATGGCTGTTCCACACAGGACTGTTGAGAGCAATTAACTTCAGTTGGGGGAACAGTGAGCAGTCTCTTGCTGCTTGAGGTATGACACATTCTAACAAGACGATGTAATGCTGGAAGCTGTCATTTTCCCTCTGGGATCCGGTAAGCCATGTTTATTACGATTGTAAATAAGGGCTTCAAAAAGGGCTTATTAAGACTGTAGACTTTTTTTGGGCTAAATCGATTGATTATTAACACATATTTAGCCTTGAGGAATCATTTTATCTGGGTATTTTGATATAATAATATCGGCAGGCACTGTTTTAGACACCTTATTCTTTAGGGGCTTTCCCAAAGCATAGGCAGAGCCTCATTTTCGCGCCGGTGTTGCGCACTTGTTTTTGAGAGGCATGGCATGCAGTCGCATGTGAGAGGAGCTCTGATACTTAGAAAAGACTTTCTGAAGGCGTCATTTGGTATCGTATTCCCCTTGGGGCTTGGTTGGGTCTCAGCAAAGCAGATACCAGGGACTGTAAAGGGGTTAAAGTTCAAAACGGCTCCGGTTCCGTTATTTTAAGGGTTAAAGCTTCCAAATTTGGTGTGCAATACTTTTAAGGCTTTAAGACACTGTGGTGAAAATTTGGTGAATTTTGAACAATTCCTTCATGTTTTTTCGCATTTGCAGTAAAAAAGTGTGTTCAGTTTAAAATTTAAAGTGACAGTAACGGTTTTATTTTAAAACGTTTTTTGTACTTTGTTATCAAGTTTATGCCTGTTTAACATGTCTGAACTACCAGATAGACTGTGTTCTGAATGTGGGGAAGCCAGAATTCCTATTCATTTAAATAAATGTGATTTATGTGACAATGACAATGATGCCCAAGATGATTCCTCAAGTGAGGGGAGTAAGCATGGTACTGCATCATTCCCTCCTTCGTCTACACGAGTCTTGCCCACTCAGGAGGCCCCTAGTACATCTAGCGCGCCAATACTCCTTACTATGCAACAATTAACGGCTGTAATGGATAATTCTGTCAAAAACATTTTAGCCAAAATGAACACTTATCAGCGTAAGCGCGACTGCTCTGTTTTAGATACTGAAGAGCATGACGACGCTGATATTAATATTTCTGAAGGGCCCCTAACTCAGTCTGATGGGGCCAGGGAGGTTTTGTCTGAGGGAGAAATTACTGATTCAGGGAACATTTCTCAACAAGCTGAACCTGATGTGATTGCATTTAAATTTAAGTTGGAACATCTCCGCATTCTGCTTAAGGAGGTATTATCCACTCTGGATGATTGTGACAAGTTGGTCATCCCAGAGAAACTATGTAAAATGGACAAGTTCCTAGAGGTGCCGGGGCTCCCAGAAGCTTTTCCTATACCCAAGCGGGTGGCGGACATTGTTAATAAAGAATGGGAAAGGCCCGGTATTCCTTTCGTCCCTCCCCCCATATTTAAAAAATTGTTTCCTATGGTCGACCCCAGAAAGGACTTATGGCAGACAGTTCCCAAGGTCGAGGGAGCGGTTTCCACTTTAAACAAACGCACCACTATACCCATAGAGGATAGTTGTGCTTTCAAAGATCCTATGGATAAAAAATTAGAAGGTTTGCTTAAAAAGATGTTTGTTCAGCAGGGTTACCTTCTACAACCAATTTCATGCATTGTCCCTGTCGCTACAGCCGCATGTTTCTGGTTCGATGAGCTGATAAAGGCGGTCGACAGTGATTCTCCTCCTTATGAGGAGATTATGGACAGAATCAATGCTCTCAAATTGGCTAATTCTTTCACCCTAGACGCCACTTTGCAATTGGCTAGGTTAGCGGCTAAGAATTCTGGGTTTGCTATTGTGGCGCGCAGAGCGCTTTGGTTGAAATCTTGGTCGGCTGATGCGTCTTCCAAGAACAAGCTACTTAACATTCCTTTCAAGGGGAAAACGCTGTTTGGCCCTGACTTGAAAGAGATTATCTCGGATATCACTGGGGGTAAGGGCCACGCCCTTCCTCAGGATCGGCCTTTCAAGGCAAAAAATAAACCTAATTTTCGTCCCTTTCGCAGAAACGGACCAGCCCAAGGTGCTACGTCCTCTAAGCAAGAGGGTAATACTTCTCAAGCCAAGCCAGCTTGGAGACCAATGCAAGGCTGGAACAAGGGAAAGCAGGCCAAGAAACCTGCCACTGCTACCAAGACAGCATGAAATGTTGGCCCCCGATCCGGGACCGGATCTGGTGGGGGGCAGACTCTCTCTCTTCGCTCAGGCTTGGGCAAGAGATGTTCTGGATCCTTGGGCGCTAGAGATAGTCTCCCAAGGTTATCTTCTGGAATTCAAGGGACTTCCCCCAAGGGGGAGGTTCCACAGGTCTCAGTTGTCTTCAGACCACATAAAAAGACAGGCATTCTTACATTGTGTAGAAGACCTGTTAAAAATGGGAGTGATTCATCCCGTTCCATTAAGAGAACAAGGGATGGGGTTCTACTCCAATCTGTTTATATTTCCCAAAAAAGAGGGAACGTTCAGACCAATCTTAGATCTCAAGATCTTAAACAAGTTTCTCAAGGTTCCATCGTTCAAGATGGAAACCATTCGAACTATTCTTCCTTCCATCCAGGAAGGTCAATTCATGACCACGGTGGATTTAAAGGATGCGTATCTACATATTCCTATCCACAAGGAACATCATCGGTTCCTGAGGTTCGCATTCCTGGACAAACATTACCAGTTCGTGGCGCTTCCTTTCGGATTAGCCACTGCTCCAAGGATTTTCACAAAGGTACTAGGGTCCCTTCTAGCTGTGCTAAGACCAAGGGGCATTGCTGTAGTACCTTACTTGGACGACATTCTGATTCAAGCGTCGTCCCTTCCTCAAGCAAAGGCTCACACGGACATTGTCCTGGCCTTTCTCAGATCTCACGGATGGAAAGTGAACGTGGAAAAGAGTTCTCTATCTCCGTCAACAAGGGTTCCCTTCTTGGGAACAATAATAGACTCCTTAGAAATGAGGATTTTTCTGACAGAGGCCAGAAAAACAAAACTTCTAGACTCTTGTCGGATACTTCATTCCGTTCCTCTTCCTTCCATAGCTCAGTGCATGGAAGTGATCGGGTTGATGGTAGCGGCAATGGACATAGTTCCTTTTGCACGCATTCATCTAAGACCATTACAACTGTGCATGCTCAGTCAGTGGAATGGGGACTATACAGACTTGTCTCCGAAGATACAAGTAAATCAGAGGACCAGAGACTCACTCCGTTGGTGGCTGTCCCTGGACAGCCTGTCACGAGGGATGACATTCCGCAGACCAGAGTGGGTCATTGTCACGACCGACGCCAGTCTGATGGGCTGGGGCGCGGTCTGGGGATCCCTGAAAGCTCAGGGTCTTTGGTCTCGGGAAGAATCTCTTCTACCGATAAATATTCTGGAACTGAGAGCGATATTCAATGCTCTCAAGGCTTGGCCTCAGCTAGCGAGGGCCAAGTTCATACGGTTTCAATCAGACAACATGACAACTGTTGCGTACATCAACCATCAGGGGGGAACAAGGAGTTCCCTGGCGATGGAAGAAGTGACCAAAATCATTCTATGGGCGGAGTCTCACTCCTGCCACCTGTCTGCTATCCACATCCCAGGAGTGGAAAATTGGGAAGCGGATTTTCTGAGTCGTCAGACATTGCATCCGGGGGAGTGGGAACTCCATCCGGAAATCTTTGCCCAAGTCACTCAGCTGTGGGGCATTCC